>NW_027285718.1:0-28981 GCF_040894005.1 Engystomops pustulosus | reverse complement strand
GCAACAAAAAAGAACTGCTATTTGTGGTATACAGAAGCACAAGAACTGACACCCTGGGATTGAAGCAGAAATCACTTTAGAAAGTATGTGGATTTCACAATGATTTCTTCCTCTTCACTTCAGCAACAAAAAAAGAACTGCTGTTTGTGGTATACAGAAGCAAAAGAACTGACACCCTGGGATTGAAGCAGAAATCGCTTTCGAAAGTATGTGGATTTCACAATGATTTCTACCTATTCACTTCAGCAACTAAAAAGAACTGCTGTTTGTGGTATACAGAAGCACAAGAACTGACAACCTGGGATTGAAGCTAAAAATGAATTCAGAAAGTTTGTGGATTTCGCACTGATTTCTTCCTCTTCACTTCAAGAACAAAAAAAAAACTGCTATATGTGATATACAGAAGCACAAGAACTGACACCCTGGGATTGAAGCAGAAATCACTACATAAAATATGTGGATTTCACACTGATTTCTTCCTTTTCACTTCAACAACAAAAAAGAACTGCTGTTCGTGGTATACAGAAGCACAAGAACTGACACCCTGGGATTGAAGCAGAAATCACTTTCAAAAGTATATGGATTTCACAATGATTTCTACCTATTCACTTCAGCAACTAAAAAGAACTGCTATTTGTGGTATACAGAAGCACAAGAACTGACACCCTAGGATTAAAGCAGAAATCACTTTAGAAAGTATGTGGATTTCACAATGATTTCTTCCTCTTCACTTCAGCAACAAAAAAAGAACTGCTGTTTGTGGTATACAGAAGCAGAAGAACTGACACCCTGGGATTGAAGCAGAAATCACTTTAGCAAGTATGTGGATTTCACAATGATTTCTACCTATTCACTTCAGCAACTAAAAAGAACTGCTGTTTGTGGTATACAGAAGCACAAGAACTGACAACCTGGGATTGAAGCTAAAAATGAATTCAGAAAGTTTGTGGATTTCGCACTGATTTCTTCCTCTTCACTTCAAGAACAAAAAAAAACTGCTATATGTGATATACAGAAGCACAAGAACTGACACCCTGGGATTGAAGCAGAAATCACTACATAAAATATGTGGATTTCACACTGATTTCTTCCTTTTCACTTCAACAACAAAAAAGAACTGCTGTTTGTGGTATACAGAAGCACAAGAACTGACACCCTGGGATTGAAGCAGAAATCACTTTTGAAAGTATGTGGATTTCACAATGATTTCTACCTATTCACTTCAGCAACTAAAAAGAACTGCTATTTGTGGTATACAGAAGCACAAGAACTGACACCCTGGGATTGAAGCAGAGATCAAAACAGAAAATATCTGGATTTTCACACTTCCTATTCACTTCAGCAACAAAAAAGAACTGCTATATGTGATATACAGAAGCACAAGGACTGACACCCTGGGATTGAAGCTAAAAATTATTTAGAAAGTTTGTGGATTTCACACTGATTTCTTCCTCTTCACTTCAAGAACAAAAAAAACTGCTATATGTGATATACAGAAGCAAAAGAATGGACACCCTGGGATTGAAGCAGAAATCACCACAGAAAATATGTGGATTTCACAATGATTTCTACCTATTCACTTCAGCAACAAAATAGAACTGCTATTTGTGGTATACAGAAGCACAAGAACTGACACCCTGGGATTGAAGCAGAAATCAATGCAGAAAGTATGTGGCTTTCACACTGATTTCTTCCTCTTCACTTCAGCAACAAAAAAGAACTGCTGTTTGTGGTATACAGAAGCACAAGAACTGACACCCTGGGATTGAAGCAGAGATTACTACAAAATGTATGTGGATCTCACACTGATTTCTTCCTCTTCACTTCAGCAACAAAAAAGAACTGCTATTCGTGGTATACAGAAGCACAAGAACTGACACCCTGGGATTGAAGTAGAATTCAAAACAGAAAATATCAGGATTTTCACACTTCCTATTCACTTCAGCAACAAAAAAGAACTGCTATATGTGATATACAGAAGCACAAGAACTGACACCCTGGGTTTGAAGCTAAAAATGAATTCAGAAAGTTTGTGGATTTCGCACTGATTTCTTCCTCTTCACTTCAAGAACAAAAAAAACCTGCTATATGTGATATACAGAAGCACAAGAACTGACACCCTGGGATTGAAGCAGAAATCACTACATAAAATATGTGGATTTCACACTGATTTCTTCCTTTTTACTTCAACAACAAAAAAGAACTGCTGTTTGTGGTATACAGAAGTACAAGAACTGACACCCAGGGATTGAAGCAGAAATCACTTTCGAAAGTATGTGGATTTCACAATGATTTCTACCTATTCACTTCAGCAGCTAAAAATAACTGCTATTTGTGGTACTGTATACAGAAGCACAAGAACTGACACCCTGGGATTGAAGCAGAAATCAAAACAGAAAATATCTGGATTTTCGCACTTCCTATTCACTTCAGCAACAAAAAAGAACTGCTATATGTGATATACAGAAGCACAAGGACTGACACCCTGGGATTGAAGCTAAAAATTATTTAGAAAGTTTGTGGATTTCACACTGATTTCTTCCTCTTCACTTCAAGAACAAAAAAAACTGCTATATGTGATATACAGAAGCACAAGAATGGACATCCTGGGATTGAAGCAGAAATCACCACAGAAAATATGTGGATTTCACAATGATTTCTACCTATTCACTTCAGCAACAAAATAGAACTGCTATTTGTGGTATACAGAAGCACAAGAACTAAGATTACTACAAAACGTATGTTGTTCTCACACTGATTTCTTCCTCTTCACTTCAGCAACAAAAAGAACTGCTATTTGTGGTATACAGAAGCACAACAACTGACACCCTGGTATTGAAGCAGAAATCAAAACAGAAAATATCAGGATTTTCACACTTCCTATTCACTTCAGCAACAACAAAGAACTGCTATATGTGATATACAGAAGCAGAAGAACTGACTCCCTGGGATTGAAGCTAAAAATGAATTCAGAAAGTTTGTGGATTTCGCACTGATTTCTTCCTCTTCACTCCAAGAACAAAAAAAACTGCTATATGTGATATACAGAAGCACAAGAACTGACACCCTGGGATTGAAGCAGAAATCACTACATAAAATATGTGGATTTCACACTGATTTCTTCCTTTTCACTTCAACAACAAAAAAGAACTGCTGTTTGTGGTATACAGAAGCACAAGAACTGACACCCTGGGATTGAAGCAGAAATCACTTTCGAAAGCATGTGGATTTCACAATGATTTCTACCTATTGACTTCAGCAACTAAAAAGAACTGCTATTTGTGGTATACAGAAGCACAAGAACTGACACCCTGGGATTGAAGCAGAAATCAAAACAGAAAATACCTGGATTTTCACACTTCCTATTCACTTCAGCAACAAAAAAGAACTGCTATATGTGATATACAGAAGCACAAGGACTGACACCCTGGGATTGAAGCTAAAAATTATTTAGAAAGTTTGTGGATTTCACACTGATTTCTTCCTCTTCACTTCAAGAACAAAAAAAACTGCTATATGTGATATACAGAAGCACAAGAATGGACATCCTGGGATTGAAGCAGAAATCACCACAGAAAATATGTGGATTTCACAATGATTTCTACCTATTCACTTCAGCAACAAAATAGAACTGCTATTTGTGGTATACAGAAGCACAAGAACTAAGATTACTACAAAACGTATGTTGTTCTCACACTGATTTCTTCCTCTTCACTTCAGCAACAAAAAGAACTGCTATTTGTGGTATACAGAAGCACAACAACTGACACCCTGGTATTGAAGCAGAAATCAAAACAGAAAATATCAGGATTTTCACACTTCCTATTCACTTCAGCAACAACAAAGAACTGCTATATGTGATATACAGAAGCAGAAGAACTGACTCCCTGGGATTGAAGCTAAAAATGAATTCAGAAAGTTTGTGGATTTCGCACTGATTTCTTCCTCTTCACTCCAAGAACAAAAAAAACTGCTATATGTGATATACAGAAGCACAAGAACTGACACCCTGGGATTGAAGCAGAAATCACTACATAAAATATGTGGATTTCACACTGATTTCTTCCTTTTCACTTCAACAACAAAAAAGAACTGCTGTTTGTGGTATACAGAAGCACAAGAACTGACACCCTGGGATTGAAGCAGAAATCACTTTCGAAAGCATGTGGATTTCACAATGATTTCTACCTATTGACTTCAGCAACTAAAAAGAACTGCTATTTGTGGTATACAGAAGCACAAGAACTGACACCCTGGGATTGAAGCAGAAATCAAAACAGAAAATACCTGGATTTTCACACTTCCTATTCACTTCAGCAACAAAAAAGAACTGCTATATGTGATATACAGAAGCACAAGGACTGACACCCTGGGATTGAAGCTAAAAATTATTTAGAAAGTTTGTGGATTTCACACTGATTTCTTCCTCTTCACTTCAAGAACAAAAAAAACTGCTATATGTGATATACAGAAGCACAAGAATGGACATCCTGGGATTGAAGCAGAAATCACCACAGAAAATATGTGGATTTCACAATGATTTCTACCTATTCACTTCAGCAACAAAATAGAACTGCTATTTGTGGTATACAGAAGCACAAGAACTAAGATTACTACAAAACGTATGTTGTTCTCACACTGATTTCTTCCTCTTCACTTCAGCAACAAAAAGAACTGCTATTTGTGGTATACAGAAGCACAACAACTGACACCCTGGGATTGAAGCAGAAATCAAAACAGAAAATATCAGGATTTTCACACTTCCTATTCACTTCAGCAACAACAAAGAACTGCTATATGTGATATACAGAAGCAGAAGAACTGACTCCCTGGGATTGAAGCTAAAAATGAATTCAGAAAGTTTGTGGATTTCGCACTGATTTCTTCCTCTTCACTTCAAGAACAAAAAAAACTGCTATATGTGATATACAGAAGCACAAGAACTGACACCCTGGGATTGAAGCAGAAATCACTACATAAAATATGTGGATTTCACACTGATTTCTTCCTTTTCACTTCAACAACAAAAAAGAACTGCTGTTTGTGGTATACAGAAGCACAAGAACTGACACCCTGGGATTGAAGCAGAAATCACTTTCGAAAGCATGTGGATTTCACAATGATTTCTACCTATTGACTTCAGCAACTAAAAAGAACTGCTATTTGTGGTATACAGAAGCACAAGAACTGACACCCTGGGATTGAAGCAGAAATCAAAACAGAAAATATCTGGATTTTCACACTTCCTATTCACTTCAGCAACAAAAAAGAACTGCTATATGTGATATACAGAAGCACAAGGACTGACACCCTGGGATTGAAGCTAAAAATTATTTAGAAAGTTTGTGGATTTCACATTGATTTCTTCCTCTTCACTTCAAGAACAAAAAAACTGCTATATGTGATATACAGAAGCACAAGAATGGACACCCTGGGATTGAAGCAGAAATCACCACAGAGAATATGTGGATTTCACAATGATTTCTACCTATTCACTTCAGCAACAAAATAGAACTGCTATTTGTGGTATACAGAAGCACAAGAACTGACACCCTGGGATTGAAGCAGAAATCAATGCAGAAAGTATGTGGCTTTCACCCTGATTTCTTCCTCTTCACTTCAGCAACAAAAAAGAACTGCTGTTTGTGGTATACAGAAGCACAAGAACTGACACCCTGGGATTGAAGCAGAGATTACTACAAAACGTATGTGGATATCACACAGATTTCTTCCTCTTCACTTCAGCAACAAAAAAGAACTGCTATTTGTGGTATACAGAAGCACAAGAACTGACACCCTGGGATTAACACAGAAATCAAAACAGAAAATATCAGGATTTTCACACTTCCTATTCACTTCAGCAACAAAAAAGAACTGCTATATGTGATATACAGAAGCACAAGAACTGACACCCTGGGTTTGAAGCTAGAAATGAATTCAGAAAGTTTGTGGATTTCACACTGATTTCTTCCTCTTCACTTCAAAAACAAATAAAACTGCTATATGTGATATACAGAAGCACAAGAACTGACACCCTGGGATTGAAGCAGAAATCAAAACAGAAAATATTTGGATCTCACACTGATTTCTTTCTATTCACTTCAGCAACAAAAAAGAACTGCTATTTGTGGTATACAGAAGTACAAGAACTGACATCCTGGGATTGAAGCAGAAATCACTTTTGAAAGTATGTGGATTTCACAATGATTTCTACCTATTCACTTCAGCAACTAAAAAGAACTGCTATTTGTGGTATACAGAAGCACAAGAACTGACACCCTGGGATTGAAGCAGAAATCAAAACAGAAAATATCTGGATTTTCACACTTCCTATTCACTTCAGCAACAAAAAAGAACTGCTATATGTGATATACAGAAGCACAAGGACTGACACCCTGGGATTGAAGCTAAAAATTATTTAGAAAGTTTGTGGATTTCACACTGATTTCTTCCTCTTCACTTCAAGAACAAAAAAAACTGCTATATGTGATATACAGAAGCAAAAGAATGGACACCCTGGGATTGAAGCAGAAATCACCACAGAAAATATGTGGATTTCACAATGATTTCTACCTATTCACTTCAGCAACAAAATAGAACTGCTATTTGTGGTATACAGAAGCACAAGAACTGACACCCTGGGATTGAAGCAGAAATCACTACAGAAAATATGTGGATTTTACACTGATTTTTTCCTTTTCACTTCAACAACAAAAAAGAACTGCTGTTTGTGGTATACAGAAGCACAAGAACTGACACCCTGGGATTGAAGCAGAAATCACTACATAAAATATGTGGATTTCACACTGATTTCTTCCTTTTCACTTCAACAACAAAAAAGAACTGATGTTTATGGTATACAGAAGCACAAGAACTGACACCCTGGGATTGAAGCAGAAATCACTTTAGAAAGTATGTGGATTTCACAATGATTTCTACCTATTCACTTTAGCAACAAAAAAGAACTGCTGTTTGTGGTATACAGAAGCACATGAACTGACACCCTGGGATTGAAGCAGAAATTACTACAAAACGTATGTGGATCTCACACTGATTTCTTCCTCTTCACTTCAGCAACAAAAAAGAACTGCTATATGTGATATACAGAAGCACAAGAACTGACACCCTGGGATTGAAGCTAAAAATGAATTCAGAAAGTTTGTGGATTTCA
The DNA here is from genome assembly GCF_040894005.1 of Engystomops pustulosus. Classification (NCBI taxonomy): domain Eukaryota; kingdom Metazoa; phylum Chordata; class Amphibia; order Anura; family Leptodactylidae; genus Engystomops; species Engystomops pustulosus. Next base: position 21,810 of record NW_027285718.1, on the reverse strand, counting down.
CACTGATTTCTTCCTCTTCACTTCAAGAACAAAAAAAAACTGCTGTTTGTGGTATACAGCAGCACAAGAACTGACACCCTAGGATTGAAGCAGAAATCTCTTTAGAAAGTATGTGGATTTCGCACTGATTTCTTCCTCTTCAATTCAAGAACAAAAAAAATTGCTATATGTGATATACAGAAGCACAAGAACTGACACCGCAGGATTCAAGCAGAAATCACTACAGAAAATACGTGGATTTTACAATGATTTCTTCCTTTTCACTTCAACAACAAAAAAGAACTGCTGTTTGTGGTATACAGAAGCACAAGAACTGACACCCTGGGATTGAAGCAGAAATCACTACATAAAATATGTGGATTTCATACTGATTTCTTCCTTTTCACTTCAACAACAAAAAAGAACTGATGTTTATGGTATACAAAAGCACAAGAACTGACACCCTGGGATTGAAGCAGAAATCACTTTAGAAAGTATGTGGATTTCACAATGATTTCTACCTATTCACTTCAGCAACTAAAAAGAACTGCTGTTTGTGGTATACAGAAGCACATGAACTGACACCCTGGGATTGAAGCAGAAATCAATATAGAAAATATCTGGATTTTCACACTTCCTATTCACTTCAGCAACAAAAAAGAACTGCTGTTTGTGGTATACAGAAGCACAAGAACTGACACCCTGGGATTGAAGCAGAAATCACTTTAGAAAGTATGTGGATTTCATACTGATTTCTACCTATTCACTTCAGCAACAAAAAAGGACTGTTATATGTGATATAGAAGCACACGAACTGACACCCTGGGAAAGAAGCTAAAAATGAATTCAGAAAGTTTGTGGATTTCACTTTGATTTCTTCCTCTTCACTTCAAAACCAAAAAAAAAATGCTATATGTGATATACAGAAGCACAAGAACAGACACCCTGGGATTGAAGCAGAAATCACTACAGAAAATATGTGGATTTCACACTGATTTCTTCCTTTTCACTTCAGCAACATAAAATAACTGCTGTTTGTGGTATACAGAAGCACAAGAACTGACACCCTGGGATTAAAGCAGAAATCACTTTAGAAAGTATGTGGATTTCACAATGATTTCTACCTATTCACTTCAGCAACAAAAAAAACTGCTGTTTGTGGTATACAGAAGCACAAGAACTGACACTCTGGGATTGAAGCAGAAATTACTACAAAACGTATGTGGATCTCACACTGATTTCTTCCTCTTCACTTCAGCAACAAAAAAGAACTGCTATATGTGATATACAGAAGCACAAGAACTGACACCCTGGGATTGAAGCTAAAAATGAATTCAGAAAGTTTGTGGATTTCACACTGATTTCTTCCTCTTCACTTCAAGAACAAAAAAAAACTGCTGTTTGTGGTATACAGCAGAACAAGAACTGACACCCTAGGGTTGAAGCAGAAATCTCTTTAGAAAGTATGTGGATTTCGCACTGATTTCTTCCTCTTCAATTCAAGAACCAAAAAAAATTGCTATATGTGATATACAGAAGCACAAGAACTGACACCCTGGGATTGAAGCAGAAATCACTACTGAAAATATGTGGATTTCACACTGATTTCTTCCTTTTCACTTCAGCAACAAAAAAAACCTGCTGTTTGTGGTATACAGAAGCACAAGAACTGACACCCTGGGATTGAAGCAGAAATTACTACAAAAGGTATGTGGCTCTCACACTGATTTCTTCCTCTTCACTTCAGCAACAAAAAAGAACTGCTATATGTGATATACAGAAGCACAAGAACTGACACCCTGGGATTGAAGCTAAAAATGAATTCAGAAAGTTTGTGGATTTTGCACTGATTTCTTCCTCTTCACTTCAAGAACTAAAAAACCTGCTATACGTGATATACAGAAACACAAGAACTGACACTCGGGGATTGAAGCAGAAATCACTACAGAAAATATGTGGATTTCGCACTGATTTCTTCCTCTTCAATTCAAGAACAAAAAAAATTGCTATATGTGATATACAGAAGCACAAGAACTGACACCCTGGGATTGAAGCTAAAAATGAATTCAGAAAGTTTGTGGATTTCACACTGATTTCTTCCTCTTCACTTCAAGAACAAAAAAAAACTGCTGTTTGTGGTATACAGCAGCACAAGAACTGACACCCTAGGATTGAAGCAGAAATCTCTTTAGAAAGTATGTGGATTTCGCACTGATTTCTTCCTCTTCAATTCAAGAACAAAAAAAATTGCTATATGTGATATACAGAAGCACAAGAACTGACACCGCAGGATTGAAGCAGAAATCACTACAGAAAATACGTGGATTTTACAATGATTTCTTCCTTTTCATTTCAACAACAAAAAAGAACTGCTGTTTGTGGTATACAGAAGCATAAGAACTGACACCCTGGGATTGAAGCAGAAATCACTACATAAAATATGTGGATTTCATACTGATTTCTTCCTTTTCACTTCAACAACAAAAAAGAACTGATGTTTATGGTATACAGAAGCACAAGAACTGACACCCTGGGATTGAAGCAGAAATCACTTTAGAAAGTATGTGGATTTCACAATGATTTCTACCTATTCACTTCAGCAACAAAAAAGAACTGCTGTTTGTGGTATACAGAAGCACATGAACTGACACCCTGGGATTGAAGCAGAAATCAATATAGAAAATATCTGGATTTTCACACTTCCTATTCACTTCAGCAACAAAAAAGAACTGCTGTTTGTGGTATACAGAAGCACAAGAACTGACACCCTGGGATTGAAGCAGAAATCACTTTAGAAAGTATGTGGATTTCATACTGATTTCTACCTATTCACTTCAGCAACAAAAAAGGACTGTTATATGTGATATAGAAGCACACGAACTGACACCCTGGGAAAGAAGCTAAAAATGAATTCAGAAAGTTTGTGGATTTCACTTTGATTTCTTCCTCTTCACTTCAAAACAAAAAAAAAATGCTATATGTGATATACAGAAGCACAAGAACAGACACCCTGGGATTGAAGCAGAAATCACTACAGAAAATATGTGGATTTCACACTGATTTCTTCCTTTTTACTTCAGCAACATAAAATAACTGCTGTTTGTGGTATACAGAAGCACAAGAACTGACACCCTGGGATTAAAGCAGAAATCACTTTAGAAAGTATGTGGATTTCACAATGATTTCTACCTATTCACTTCAGCAACAAAAAAAACAGCTGTTTGTGGTATACAGAAGCACAAGAACTGACACTCTGGGATTGAAGCAGAAATTACTACAAAACGTATGTGGATCTCACACTGATTTCTTCCTCTTCACTTCAGCAACAAAAAAGAACTGCTATATGTGATATACAGAAGCACAAGAACTGACACCCTGGGATTGAAGCTAAAAATGAATTCAGAAAGTTTGTGGATTTCACACTGATTTCTTCCTCTTCACTTCAAGAACAAAAAAAACCTGCTGTTTGTGGTATACAGCAGAACAAGAACTGACACCCTAGGGTTGAAGCAGAAATCTCTTTAGAAAGTATGTGGATTTCGCACTGATTTCTTCCTCTTCAATTCAAGAACCAAAAAAAATTGCTATATGTGATATACAGAAGCACAAGAACTGACACCCTGGGATTGAAGCAGAAATCACTACTGAAAATATGTGGATTTCACACTGATTTCTTCCTTTTCACTTCAGCAACAAAAAAAACCTGCTGTTTGTGGTATACAGAAGCACAAGAACTGACACCCTGGGATTGAAGCAGAAATTACTACAAAACGTATGTGGCTCTCACACTGATTTCTTCCTCTTCACTTCAGCAACAAAAAAGAACTGCTATATGTGATATACAGAAGCACAAGAACTGACACCCTGGGATTGAAGCTAAAAATGAATTCAGAAAGTTTGTGGATTTTGCACTGATTTCTTCCTCTTCACTTCAAGAACTAAAAAACCTGCTATACGTGATATACAGAAACACAAGAACTGACACTCGGGGATTGAAGCAGAAATCACTACAGAAAATATGTGGATTTCGCACTGATTTCTTCCTCTTCAATTCAAGAACAAAAAAAATTGCTATATGTGATATACAGAAGCACAAGAACTGACACCCTGGGATTGAAGCAGAAATCACTACAGAAAATATGTGGATTTCACACTGATTTCTTCCTTTTCACTTCAGCAACAAAAAAACCCTGCTGTTTGTGGTATACAGAAGCACAAGAACTGACACCCTGGGATTGAAGCAGAAATTACTACAAAACGTATGTGGCTCTCACACTGATTTCTTCCTCTTCACTTCAGCAACAAAAAAGAACTGCTATATGTGATATACAGAAGCACAAGAACTGACACTCTGGGATTGAAGCTAAAAATGAATTCAGAAAGTTTGTGGATTTCGCACTGATTTCTTCCTCTTCACTTCAAGAACAAAAAAAACTGCTATACGTGATATACAGAAACACAAGAACTGACACTCGGGGATTGAAGCAGAAATCACTACAGAAAATATGTGGATTTCACACTGATTTCTTGCTCTTCACTTCAGCAACAAAAAAACAACTGCTGTTTGTGGTATACAGCAGCACAAGAACTGACACCCTGGGATTGAAGCAGAAATCTCTTTAGAAAGTATGTGGATTTTGCAATGATTTCCACCTATTCACTTCAGCAACAAAAAGAACTGCTATTTGTGGTATACAGAAGCACAAGAACTGACACAAGGGGCGTCGCTAGGTCAAAAGATCCGGGGCTCGGGCCCCGGATCTTTTGGCCAGTTCCCCGAATCTCCTCGGGTCAGCAGATCATCTGCCCCGCTGCCCGGGAGATTCCTTCCCTCTCGCTCTCATCACGATCTGTGTCCTCAGATCGTGATGAGAACGAGTGCAGGCGCTGCTTTCCCCTGCAAGGACCTAGCCTCCGGGAGTTCCAGAGGCTGAAGGACCTGTGATGATGTCATGATCACATGACCTGCAGGGGAAGGCAGCGCACAGAAAGAGAGAGAGAGCTGCATCTGTGAGGTGAGAAACATGATAGGGACTAGGGAAGGGGGAGAACATTGTGGGGCACATTATTTCCTGGGGGGCTGTGTGAGGCACATTATTTACTGGGGGGACTGTGTGAGGCACATTACTTACTGGGGGGCTGTGTGAGGCACATTATTTCCTGGGGGGCTGTGTGAGGCACATTATTTACTGGGGGGACTGTGTGAGGCACATTATTTACTGGGGGGGGGCTGTGTGAGGCACATTATTTACTGGGGGGACTGTGTAAGGCACATTATTTCCTGGGGGGCTGTGTGAGGCACATTATTTCCTGGGGGGCTGTGTGAGGCACATTATTTCCTGGGGGGCTGTGTGAGGCACATTATTTCCTGGGGGGCTGTGTGAGGCACATTATTTCCTGGGGGGCTGTGTGAGGCACATTATTTACTGGGGGGACTGTGTGAGGCACATTATTTCCTGGGGGGCTGTGTGAGGCACATTATTTCCTGGAGAGACTGTGTGAGGCACATTATTTCCTGGGGGGCTGTGTGAGGCACATTATTTACTGGGGGGACTGTGTGAGGCACATTATTTACTGGGGGGACTGTGTGAGGCACATTATTTACTGGGGGGACTGTGTGAGGCACATTATTTACTGGGGGACTGTGTGAGGCACATTATTTACTGGGAGGCTGTGTGAGGCACATTATTTACTGGGGGGACTGTGTGAGGCACATTATTTACTGGGGGGACTGTGTGAGGCACATTATTTACTGGGGGGCTGTGTGAGGCACATTATTTTCCTGGGGGGACTGTGTGAGGCACATTATTTACTGGGAGGCTGTGTGAGGCACATTATTTACTGGGGGGGCTGTGTGGGCACATTACTGGGGGGACTGTGTGAGGCACATTATTTACTGGGGGACTGTGTGAGGCACATTATTTACTGGGAGGCTGTGTGAGGCACATTATTTACTGGGGGGACTGTGTGAGGCACATTATTTACTGGGGGGCTGTGTGAGGCACATTACTGGGGGGACTGTGTGAGGCGCATTATTTACTGGGGGGCTGTGTGAGGCGCATTATTTACTGGGGGGCTGTGTGAGGCACATTATTTACTGGGGGACTGTGTGAGGCACATTATTTACTGGGGGGGCTGTGTGAGGCACATTACTGGGGGGCTGTGTGGGCACATTACTGGGGGGGCTGTGTGAGGCACATTATTTACTGGGGGGCTGTGTGAGGCACATTATTTACTGGGGGGCTGTGTGAGGCACATTATTTACTGGGGGCTTTGTGAGGCACATTACTTACTGGGGGGCTGTGTGAGGCACATTACTTACTGGGGGGCTGTGTGGGGCACATTACTAACTGGGGGGGCTGTGTGAGGCACATTATTTACTGGGGGGACTGTGTGAGGCACATTATTTACTGGGGGGCTGTGTGAGGCACATTACTTACTGGGGGGCTGAGTGAGGCACATTACTTACTGGGGGGCTGTGTGAGGCACATTATTTACTGGGGGGCTGTGTGAGGCACATTACTTACTGGGGGGCTGTGTGAGGCACATTACTTACTGGGGGGCTGTGTGGGCACATTACTTACTGGGGGGCTGTGTGAGGCACATTACTTACTGGGGGGCTGTGTGGGGCACATTACTTACTGGAGGGCTGTGTGAGGCACATTACTTACTGGGGGGGACTGTGTGCGGCACATTATTTACTGGGGGGCTGTGTGAGGCACATTACTTACTGGGGGGACTGTGTGAGGCACATTATTTACTGGGGGGCTGTGTGAGGCACATTACTTAGTGGTGGGCTGTGTGAGGCACATTACTTACTGGGGGGCTGTGTGTGAGGCACATTACTTACTGGGGGGCTGTGTGTGAGGCACATTACTTACTGGGGGGCTGTGTGTGAGGCACATTACTTACTGGGGGGCTGTGTGTGAGGCACATTACTTACTGGGGGGCTGTGTGTGAGGCACATTACTTACTGGGGGGCTGTGTGTGAGGCACATTACTTAGGGGGGCTGTGTGAGGCACATTACTTACTGGGGGGCTGTGTGAGGCACATTACTTACTGGGGGTCTGTGTGTGAGGCACATTACTTACTGGGGGACTGTGTGTGAGGCACATTACTTATGGGGGGGGCTGTGTGGGGGACATTTCTTGGAGCGTGTTCACACATGGCACTAGGACGGGCCTTGGTTTGATCACATATATTTTCCAGTAATACACAAGTGATGGGTAGCGAGCACCTGGTTTTGTTTAAATGCAAGACAAACGTGTGAGCGCAGCCTTTCAGTATTTGGGAGAGATTGTTAGGGGCGGCAGCAGGATAACACTGCCCGGGAACCAAGATGTAGGGACAATGAGGAACATAAGATGTGGTAATGGGGATTTCTCCTTTGTTCTCTGTAGCTGTATATACCAGAAGTAACCTTGTTATTGGCACAACCACATGTGAGGGGGTTATGTACAGGAGGGGGCATTACTGAAAGTGCAATACACATGCATTGGGGCCCGTGCTCCGGATCTTTTACCACCCTAGCAACGCCCTTGATTGACACCCTGGGATTGAAGCAGAAATGAATGCAGAAAGTATGTGGATTTCACACTGACTTCTTCCTCTTCACTTCTGCAACAAAAAGAACTGCTGTTTGTGGTATACAGAAGCACAAGAACTGGCACCCTGGGATTGAAGCAGAAATCTCTTTAGAAAGTATGTGGATTTCGCAATGATTTCTTCCTCTTCACTTCAAGAACAAAGAAAATTTCTATATGTGATATACAGAAGCACAAGAACTGACACCCTGGGATTGAAGCAGAAATCACTACAGAAAATATGTGGATTTCACACTGATTTCTTCCTTTTCACTTCAGCAACAAAAAAAACTGCTGTTTTTGGTATACAGAAGCACAAGAACTGACACCCTGGTATTGCAGCAGAAATGAATGCAGAAAGTATGTGGATTTCACAATGACTTCTTCCTCTTCACTTCAGCAACAAAAAGAACTGCTATTTGTGGTATACAGAAGCACAAGAACTGACACCCTGGGATTGAAGCGAAAATTACCTCAAAACGTAGGTGGATCTCACACTGACTTCTTCCTCTTCAATTCAGCAACACAAAAGAACTGCTATTTGTGGAATACAGAAGCACAAGAACGGACACCCTGGGATTGAAGCAGAAATCATAACAGAAAATATCTGGATTTTTACACTTCCTATACAATTCAGCAACAAAAAAGAACTGCTATATGTAATATACAGGAGCACAAGAACTGACACCCTGGCATTGAAGCTAAAAATGAATTCAGAAAGTTTGTGGATTTCATACTGATTTCTTCCTATTCACTTCAAGAACAAAAAAAAACTGCTATATGTGATATACAGAAGCACAAGAGCTGACACCCTGGGATTGAAGCAATGATCACTTTAGAAAGTATGCAGATTTCACACTGATTTCTTCCTATTCACTTCAGCAACAAAAAGAACTGCTATTTGTGGTATACAGAAGCACAAGAACTGACACCCTGGGATTGAAGCAGAAATCAATACAGAAAGTATGTGGAATTCACACTGATTTCTTCCTCTTCAATTCAGCAACAAAAAAGAACTGCTATTTGTGGTATACAGAAGCAAAAGAACTGACACCCTGGTATTGAAGCAGAAATCAATGCAGAAAGGATGTGGATTTCACACTGATTTCTTCCTCTTCACTTCAGAAACAAAAAAGAACTGCGGTGGTATACAGAAGCACAAGATCTGACACCCTGGGATTGAAACAGAATGTATGTTGATTTTAGACCTCTATATATTCTAAGACTGTATATACAGTCATTTTTGCGGTATGAGAACTGCTGTTTGTGGTATACAGAAGCACAAGATCTGACACCCTGGGATTGAAACAGAATGTATGTTGATTTCACACTGATTTCTTCCTATTCACTCAGTACCAACAAATAACTGCTATTTGTTGGTATACAGATGCACAAGAACTGTCACCCCTGGATTGAAGCAGAAAATTACTACAGAAAGTATGTGGATTTCACACTGATTTCTTCCTATTCACTTCAGCAACAAAAAGAACTGCTATTTGTGGTTACAGATCCCCCAAATCGGAGACTCTTGGAGCAAAAGCACAGTACAGTAGAAGCAGCTGAACGCTACAGGCAGCACATGCAGTGTGAAGTGCCGAGATTAGAAAATGGCTGCCGGTCACTGATAGGCTTACAGTCTGCACATGTGATCGAGGGTATTCCTTTCTCCTTCCCAATTTAACAGTTGTACTCAAGCCATTTTTGTAATGGACTTGATGACTTGCATGTTTTTCTGGCCTTATATACTATGATACTATGAACTCTGTGAACACAAGAACACAGGAACGTGGGAACATGGGAACACGGGAACAGGAACACGGGAACTCAGGAGCAGAAACACACAGGAACGCAGGAATATCGCTGGAGAGCTTTCTCTAAGGCGTAGGCACAAAGATCCAGCATGAGAGTGGCAGGTTTAAATAGCTTCTGGGAAAATGGCCAGCGCCAATTAATTGTGCTCTGGCCCTTTACATTTTCTAAACGCTGCCGTTCACGTGCCCTAGGAGACAGGGACATGCATGCACGGAGCGAGGATGGGAATCAGAAGCAGGGACAGTTGACACGCACCAGTGCTGCCCCAGCGGGGACTGAGGATCACACGTGAGCCTGTGACCCGTGATATGGGTCGCGGGAGCACCCGTGATAGTACCCCCCTTCGGCCCCTCCCTCCTTTTGGCTAGAGAAATCTCTGCAGGAGATCACGGTCCTCGGATATTGTCCACGAAGAAATAAACAAATAGCATCCAGGAAGGGTGCGTTGCTCTCCTATTTGGAACGTTTGTAAGGAATCGGCGCTGGCTTGCTCAAAAAGGACGTTTTTTTTTTAGAAAAAATATTCCTTTCATTAAGCCAATTATGGCAATAAAATATAAAAGAATTAAAACAATAAAAGGAATGACGCGTTTCACGCTCGTGCTGAGCGCTTCATCAGATTCATGTGATTGTATATACAGTCTTAGAATATATAGAGGTCTAAAAGCCTGGTTTTCCCGGGTTTGTTTTTTTTTTTTGAAACATAAAAACTTTATAAGGCAAGAAGAATTGATATATTATGACAAATCCAATAGATATAAGTAATTTAGGCATTTGCAAGCATATTTATGAAATATACAATAAAATATACAATAAAAAACAATGTAAGATCTTGATGAGGGAGATGTTCTTATGTTTTTATGCCGAAGCTGATAGAAACTACACTAATGGTGCTGTTCGTAGAACTACAACTACGGTGTCTCTGAGGTCTCAGCTTGGAGATGATTGTGTTACTACCAGGACATCTAGTGGTAAAAAAGAGGAATTGACCTGGGAATAATATAGTGCTATGCACTCAGAATACGGGAGCCGAGAAAGGGACACATCTGTTTCAGGTACATTTGAGAAACTTATCGAGGATGGAAAACAAGCTGTATTTTCTGGTGAGTAATCCTGATGGTTTAAGGTGTTGGAGTGTATAATATATGTAACTGAAAAATGAGTCTTTTTTCCTTTTTTCTTTGTTTGATTTTACAAGATGGTTTCTTGGATCCGTTAAGACCCTGTGGTGCCAGAGTATCTAGCTTATAGATCCAATACACTTCACGTCGGCACAAGGTTGAAATCTGTTTGAGACTGTATTAGGTATATGGTCAATTGGTGTGATTGAAATGGGACATTTATTATTAGGATGGCAAAGTGTACAATGCTTGGAGACCCATGTAACAGGAATTTTTTCTTGATGTTTTCTCTATGTTTATTTAGTAGACACTGGAGTGCTTGAAACTGTTCGTCTTACATATTGTAGATGACATATTTGACATTTAATTAGATAGATAACGTAATTAGTTTTACAGGACATTTTATTTTTTATTTGAAATGTTTCTCCTGTATTGTTGGACTTGAACGTTTTACCTGTTTTTATGGTGTTACAGCAGAGGCATCTTGGTTTATTACATTTAGTCATACCTCCCAGCCGTCCCGATTTATGCGTGACAGTCCCGGTTTTTAACCCCTGTCCAGCTGGAACGGGCAGCTAAGATAAAGTCCCGATTAGTCCCTCCCTCCCCCGCACCACCTGTGGTTGTCCCGGCTCCGTGTCCCACCCCCAGCGCCGCCTCCGTCTTCCTGCTGTGTTCAGGTCCGTGGAATCTCCTGCACAGCCCGGCACCTCCCCCATCAACGCCCCCAGCCCAGGGACCAATCAGAGCCCAGTGTCCTCCCCCAGGGCTGTTCTATGAATGGAGCACAGGCTGCACTGAACATCTCCCAGCAGCAGCTTCGGAGGATCGTCTTATCTGTAAGTGTATATCTGCTCCCTGCCCTCTACCCCTCCTCCCCCTTCTTACAGCCCGGGAGACAGGGCCGCATCTGCCATGAGGCGAGATGAAAATCTCGCCTCAGGCGGCGGATGCCGAGCCCTTAATAAAGGCGGCGAAATTGTGGGCCATATTGTGGGCGATTCGGGTGGCAATTGCCGCCCGAATCGCCCACATGAAAAATCAATCGCGCCTGTCTCTTTAAGAGACAGACGCGAATGATGTACAGAGCGGAGCCGGCACAGATCCTTCTGTCCGTGCCGCTCTGTTGCTCTGGAGGACTCAGGCAGCGTGCGATGATGTCACGCTGCCTGCGTCCCCTCACAGAGCACACGGCAGCCGAAGACCCGGGAAAAGGACGCGAGCGCCGCCGGGATTGTGACAGGAGTCGAGGTGAGTTGATTGCTTTATTATTTTTTATAATGTATATAATAGAAACCGGGGGTCTGTTTATATTAGAAAAGGGGGACTGTATATATGAGAAGAGGGGGATTGTATATATAAGAGGGGGATTGTATATATAAGAGGGGGGATTGTATATATAAGAGGGGACTGTATATATGAGAAGAGGGGGATTGTATATAGAAGAGGGAGACTGTATATAGAAGAGGGGGACTGTATATAGAAGAGGGGGACTGTATATAAGAAGAGGGGGACTGTGTATATAAGAAGAGGGGGACTGTATAATAAGTGGGGGATTGTGTATATAAGAAGAGGGGGACTGTATATATAAGAGGGGGATTGTGTATATAAGAAGAGGGGGACTGTATATATAAGAGGGGGATTGTGTATATAAGAAGAGGGGACTGTATATATAAGAGGGGGATTGTGTATATAAGAAGAGGGGGACTATATATAAGAGGGGGATTGTGTATATAAGAGAGGGGGACTGTATATATGAGAAGAGGGGGACTGTATATATGAGAAGAGGGGATTGTATATAGAAGAGGGGGACTGTATATATAAAAGGGGGACTGTGTATATAAGAAGAGGGGGACTGTATATATAAGAGGGGGGATTGTGTATATATAAGAAGAGGGGGACTGTAATATATAAGAGGGGATTGTGTATATAAGAAAGAGGGGATTGTGTATAGAAGAGGGGACTGTGTATATAAGAAGAGGGGAAGTGTATATAAGAAGAGGGGGACTGTTGAATATAGAAGAGGCGATCTACCATCACCATAGACAAAGGTCTTTACTGTCAGAGCAGTGAGACTATGGAACTCTCTGCCGCAGGAGGTTGTTATGGCGGACTCTCTGTACATGTTCAAGAGAGGCCTGGATGACTTTCTGAGAGAAAAAATATCACAGGTTATGTGGATAAAACATTTATTTAATTCTTGAAGGTTGGACTTGATGGACTTGCGTCTCCTTCCAGCCTTATATACTATGATAACTATGATACTATGAAGAGGGGGACTGTGTATATAAGAAGAGGGGGACTGTGTATATAAGAAGAGGGGGACCTGTGTATATAAGAAGAGGGGGACCGTTGTATATAAGAAGAGGGGGACGTGTATATAAGAGAGGGGGACCGTGTATATAAGAAGAGGGGGACCGTGTATATATAAGAAGAGGGGGACCGTGTATATAAGAAGAGGGGGACCGTGTATATAAGAAGAGGGGGATTGTGTATATAAGAAGAGGGGATGTGTATATAAGAAGAGGGGGATTGTGTATATAAGAAGAGGGGGACTGTGTATATAAGGTGCTACATATTATTCAAGGGGATTGTATATAATAGAATAGAGGAGCTGCTTATTTTATAATAAGGGGGCTGTATATTATATAACCTGGGGGTGGCTTTTAACCATATTTTAACTACATATTATATAATCAAGGTGGGCTGTATATAATATAACTTGTGGGTGAATCATTATATGGTAGGGGGCTGTATCTTATATAAATATAGGAGGGGGCTGTATTTAAAAGGGAGGTGGTTTATATGGGGTACTGTATGTAATTTAAGTGAGTGGGGGCATGATTTAAATAAAAATTTGGGGCGGTAAATCTGTATATAGTTAAATGTGGGAGAATCTGGATATAGGGGTCAGATTTTAATTAAACCATAGGAGCTGTATTTAATTTAATTGGGGGAGAGGAGCTTTTATTATACATTTTTAAATAAATGAAGAAGGAATTCTATATCCACTCTGTGTGTGGTGTTGGGGGGGTAGAGTGGTTCATTGTGTCATGAGAGGTGTACAGTATATGATTTAGGAACAATATTATTTCGATGAATATATACTGTAAGTGACTGGTATATTATTGGTGCAGTGCAGAGATGTGGTGCCAGGAGCTGAAGACATCTGCGAGCAGATTCAACAGTCCTGGGTGGGAGAAGATGTAATGATGTCGTCTTACTGATGGAGCAGATCGTCGCCTGTGAGGTAATAGATGCCACTATTGTCTGTGTCACTGACTGGCTAGTGGTACCATGTGTGGTGTCTCAGAGGGCCAATTACTAATTTTAAGTAATGTTGTCAGCATTACGGTGTTGGGGCAGCCGGGGGGGGGGGGGGGGCAGCATTTTAATTTTCGCCTCAGGCAGCAAAAACCCTAGAATCGGCCCTGCCGGGAGACATGATGTAGCAGAGCCGGGAGGGTGCTGGAGCAGCAGCAGCAGCAGCCGTGATGTCAGGTATTTGTGACTGCTGTCTGCATAGGCAGCTCAAGTGTTAAATACTTTAACTCTCATAGACCCCCTGCCAAATAGGACCCCCCCCCCCAGTGCCTGCTATTTTGCTTTTATTTTACTAGATGTGACTTAACCCCTTAACCACCAGGCCCTTATTTATTTTTGCGTTTGCGTTTTCCATTCCCCACGTTCAATCTTCCATAACTTGTTATTTTTCCATGTGCAGAGCTGTGTGCGGCTTGTTTTCTGTGTAACCAAGTGTCCTCTCTAGTAACGGTATTATATATTCTGCGCCGTGCAGGGAAGCGGGAAAAAATCCAAATGCAGTGATATTGGTGAAAAAACACATTTGTGCCCTGTTTCTACAGATTTCACTGCGCCCCACATGACACCTATGCTTTATTCTTTGGTCGGTACAATCACAGAGACACCACATTTATAGAAGAATTATTGTGTTTTAGATGTTTTTTAAAAATGTTAATCTTTTGTAGAAAAAAAACTCTTCATTTTGCCATACTTAGAGGCCAATGACTTTTCTATACTTCGGAGTGCGGAGCTGTGTAAAGAGGACCTGTCACCCTGAAAAACAGCACTAGGAGGGCGCGTTTACATGGTGCGTTATGTCCTGCCTTTTCATTGCGTTTGAAACGCATTACATCAGCTGAGAAGGCGATTTGCCTAATTACATTACTGTTAACGTTTCCATTTACAGAACGCACTCTAAACGCAATGTCAACGCATGCGTTAACAAGTAATGTAATTAGGCAAATCGCCTCTCCTCAGCTGTTGTAATGCATTTCAAACGCAATGAAAACGCAGGCAAAACGCACCGTGTGAACACGCCCAGCGATGTTACTAAAGTAAGCAGCTCCTAGTGCTAAGACAGACGCATCAGTGCTATACTGATAGCGTTACCGGAAACCTCTGATAGCACTAACAAACACCGCTGCGCTGTACCCTAGAAACGCCAGACCGCTCTCAAAGGGTTTCGACGTATTCATGAGGGGGCGGTCCCTCTTCCCCTGACTGCCCCGCTTGTTCCATAGGCAGGCGGTGACTGCCGCGTGTCATGCAGCAGTCACCGCCCACAATCCCACCCCCTCATGAATTGGCCACTTTGAGAGCGGTCCGGCGTTTGTAGTGTAAAGCGCGGCAGTGTTAGTTAGCGTTATCAGGGGTTTCTGTGTAACACCGCTGCGTTTGGTTTAGCACTAGGAGCTGATTACTTTAGTAACATCTAGTGCCGAATTTCTGGGTGACAGGTCCTCTTTAAGGTGTCATTTTTGCGGTATGAGATGACACTTACATTAATACCATTTTGGGGACATCTTATTGAGCGGGTGCATGGCACAATAATTCAGTGCATCCGCCACAGTGTGTGTGGGGTGCCCCCTATTTTTCAAATCAGCCAGCTACAAAAAAGCAGCAGCAGCCTGCCATTACTGAGCTGGGATAGCCCACTGTTAGGGGGCTATTCCAGCGCAACAATACCAGCCTGCAGCTGCCCCACTACCTGACCATCTATAGACGGTCAGGTACTGGTTTGTACCCGGCTTTTCCCGGCACCCCTGGTGGCGGTGGGTACCGGGGTAATGGTATGGGCGTTAGTGTGAATTTGCCAAAAAAATTAAGACAAACACTAAGGCCAGCCCTTAGTAATGAGCACCGTCATCTAGCCGGCACCACTACTATGACAAACTATGAAGAGTGTCGCAAAAAAATAAATCACACCGTTTCTAACAAATATAAGTTTAATTGAACAAAGAACGCAGACACACCCTCGTTGACCATTTTATTTGTTAGAAATGTCGGTCATCGACGTAATCCTTCGAATCCGAAGTAGTCCACAGCAGGTACGGTCCTGGAAGACACAAATAACACAAACACAAAAAAGAGCACGCAACCATGGGGGGGGGGCATGCTCGTTGTCTAGGGGGGGGCATGCTCGTTGTCTAGGGGGGGGACATGCTCGGTTAGGGGGCGTGGCTAGGGTGTGGCTTCTGTGGGTAAAAAAATCGATTTTGTCCCTCTTTCTCCTCCGCAAAAGTTGGGAGGTATGCATTTAGTGACACCGCTGGGGCTGTTGGTTTTATTCTTCTTATGCTGCCTGAGGTTGCAAGGTGCCAGAATGTTTTTAATTGTGGCTCCTCTCCTATTAGTGATTTTGGGACGGTTAGGAAGGTAATCTTTTAGATGGATATCCTTCTTTTGGATTGACCAGTGTTTTTGTAAGGTCTCTCTAATAGTATTGTATTAACAGTTGTACCTAGTCATAAAATTAACCTCGTTTGTAATGCTTGACTCTTTCTTGATCTTAGGTAGAAAGCATTCTTTTTGGCTCAGAGGTTTTGCCCTGTTATATGCAGATCTTAGGATGCTGTCTGGGTAACCCTTTTCATGGAACCTGTCTCTTAGTATTTTCGCTTGTTCGTTATAGTCAGTTATATTCGTACAATTTTTCCTTATCCTCTTGAATTGAGAGAAGGGAATGTTCTTGATCCACTTTTTATGATGGGCACTGGAGTAGTTTAAATAATTATTAGAATTTACTGTTTTGAAGTGCGTTTTCGTACTGAATTGATCATTTGTTTGATAGATTTCGAGATTCCAAGAAAACAATGTTGGAAGCGTTTTTTTCTAGGGTAAATGAGATACCATATGAGTTGTTATTGAGATGTTCTTGGAAGTGTACAGCTTCCTCGATGGGACCTGACCATAAAAAGAAGAGATCGTCAATGAAACGTTTATAGAGGACGATATGGCAGAAAAAAGGGTTGTTTGATTTATTCAGTATGTAATTTTCCTTCAAACATTGTACACTTTGCCATCCTAATAATAAATGTCCCATTTCAATCACACCAATTGACTATATACCTAATACAGTCTCAAACAGATTTCCAACCTTGTGCCGACGTGAAGTGTATTGGATCTATAAGCTAGATACTCTGGCACCACAGGGTCTAAACGAGATCCAAGAAACCATCTTGTAAAATCAAACAAAGAAAGAAGGAAAAAAAGACAAATTTTTCCAGTTACATATATTCAGGGTCGGACTGGGGTGCCTGGGGCCCACCAGTAAAATTGATTTTGGGGGCCCACCTACTACTACATAGAAATATTCTGGGATAAGGGAATTTCTAAGCACTAGCGGGGGCAGTGAAATAAAGGATAAGCTAATCCCTTTCTCCCTCCCTCTTTGCTAGAGCTCGGCTCTTGTTTGGTGTACAGGGGCTGCAGTGGTGACGTTACCTCAGGGCATTAATGTTAGGTATAGTATAAGAGTTACCCCTGGTGTCCCGGGCTTTCTGCTGGTGTCCAGGACTGTGGTTAGGGATGTAAGTGTTCGCACTCCACCAACCTTCCAATAAGGAAATGCTGAAAACCTTTACAAGAACTGATGACAATAACTCTACTCTGGCGTCCCCGCACCACACAGACAAGTCACCCCTGTCTCTCTGACCCTATAGATATAATAGTACATAAGCTGAGAGCTGTCTCACACTAGAAGGTTAGTCAGTGACTACAATACTGATTTCACACAGGCAGAAGTAGCATCTTGTACCTGACAGGTGACTTGTCTTCTCCTTCACGTCCAGAATCGTCGCAAAATCTGGTTGCAGAATTTTCTGGCAGATGTGCTCAGCTCTTTGAAGCAGATCCCCATCCCTGCGCCCCTAAAAATACCACAGTTACATACAGTATAATGTCCCACATTGTACTTCTAAAGAAGCTACATAAGAAAAAATTACCAAAAATGTGTTATATAACAATCTACTTATTATTTTATACAAAATGTACTGATACGTTTTTATACCGTGTTCTAATTTTTAGTATACATATAATCCCCTCCAAATTATAAGGAAGCATATAGCATCCCTTCAATTATACATTTCTACAACTTGCCTCCTATTTTTTCATTTACACATAGTATCTGCACATTATTTATTATTCTATTATCACTGTATATACTCAAGTATAAGCTGAGACCCCTAATTTTAACACAAAAAAATTGGGAAAAACCTATTGACTTGAGTATAAGCCGAGGGTGGAAAATGCATTGGTCACAGCCTCCCCAGTATATAGCCAGTCAGCCCCTGTAGTGTATAGCATGACAGCCCCCATGTAGTATACAGCCTGCCAGCCCCCATGTAGTATACAGCCTGCCAGCCCCCCTGAAGTATACAGCCTGCCAGCCCCCATGTAGTATACAGCCTGCCAGCCCCCCTGAAGTATACAGCCTGCCAGGCCCCCTGAAGTATACAGCCTGCCAGGCCCCATGTATACAGCCTGCCAGCCCCCCTGAAATATACAGCCTGCCAGCCCCCCTAAAATATACAGCCTGCCAGCCCCCCTGTAGTATACAGCCTGCCAGCCACCCTGAATTATACAGCCTGCCAGCCCCCCTGTAGTATACAGCCTGCCAGCCACCCTGAATTATACAGCCTGCCAGCCCCCCTGAATTATACAGCCTGCCAGCCCCCCAGTAGTATACAGCCTGCCAGCCCCCCAGTTGAATACAGCCTGCCAGCCCCCCAGTAGTATACAGCCTGCCAGCCCCACAGTAGAATACAGCCTGCCAGCCCCCCTGAAGTATACAGCCTGTCAGCCCCCCAGTATAATACAGCCTGCCAGCCCCCCTAAAGTATACAGCCTGCCAGCCCCCCTGTAGTATACAGCCTACCAGCCCCCCTGAGGTATGAAGCCTGCCAGCCTCCCCCCCCCCCAGTAGTATACAGCCTGCCAGCTCCCCAGTAGAATGCAGCCTGCCAGCCCTCCAGTAGTATACAGCCTGCCAGCCCCTCAGTAGTATACAGCCTGCCAGCCCCCCTGAAGTGTATAGCCTGCCAGTCCCCCAGTAGTATACAGCCTGCCAGCCCCCCAGTAGAATACAGCCTGCCAGCCCCCCAGTAGTATACAGCCTGCCAGCCCCCCAGTAGAATACAGCCTGCCAGCCCCCCTGGAGTATATAGCCTGCCAGCCCCCAGTAGTATACAGCCTGCCAGCCCCCCAGTAGAATACAGCCTGCCAGCCCCCCTGAAGTATATAGCCTGCCAGCCCCCCAGTAGAATACAGCCTGCCAGCCCCCCTGAAGTATATAGCCTGCCAGCCCCCAGTAGTATACAGCCTGCCAGCCCCCCAGTAGAATACAGCCTGCCAGCCCCACAGTAGAATACAGCCTGCCAGCCCCCCAGGAGAATACAGCCTGCCAGCCCCCCAGTAGTATACAGCCTGCCAGCCCCCTGAAGTATATAGCCTGCCAGCCCCCCAGTAGTATACAGCCTGCTAGCCCCCCAGTAGAATACAGCCTGCCAGCCCCCCTAAAAATTAAATTAATGTCCTGTCAATTAAAAAAAGAAACTTTCATGCTCACCTGTCTTCTTTTATCTTCTCTCCTCTTCTGGCTGCGCGGGATCGAGTCGCGGTGACGTCATCACACCGCGTCTCCGTCTCCCAGGACTGTACTCATCTGGTAGAAGCAGGGGACGCGGTGTAATGACGTCACCGTGTCTCCTGCTATTTGCAGTGAAGAACGGAGCTTATGGCTCCGCTCTCCACTGCAGCACCCACTTCTATCTGTGTCCGGAAGGGACGCAGATAGAGGTGAGAGAGGGGTGAGGGCTCGGACCCCGGGCTGCAGTTATAGTACTCGAGCGGCTGTCCCGGCCGCATCGAGTGCTATTACAGCCACTGGCAGGGGCCTCCGGTGGATCCATCGGAGGCCCCTGCCATAGTGCCATGTATCGGGACCCACCGGGGGTTTTCCCGGCCCCCCGGCGGGCCAGACCGAGCCTGCATATATTATACACTCCAACACCTGAAACCATCAGGGATTACTCACCAGAAAATACAGCTTGTTTTTCCATCCTCGATAAGTTTCTCAAATGTACCTGAAACAAATGTGTCCCCTCTCGGCTCCCGTATTCTGAGATCGTGCATAGCACTATATTATTCCCAGGTCAATTCCTCTTTTTCACCACTAGATGTCCTCGTAGTACACAATCATCTCCAAGCTGAGACCTCAGAGACACAGTAGTTGTAGTTCTACGAACAGCACCATTAGTGTAGTTTCTATCAGCTCCGGTATAAAAACATAAGAACATCTCCCTCATCAAGATCTTACATTGTTTTTATTGTATATTTCATGAATATGCTTGGATTTGTCATAATATATCAATTCTTCTTGCCTTACAAAGTTTTTATGTTTAAAAAAAAAAAAAAACGGGAAAACCAGGCTTTTAGACCTCTATATATTCTAAGACTGTATATACAATCACATGAATCTGATGAAGCGCTCAGCACGAGCGCGAAACGCGTCATTCCTTTTATTGTTTTAATTCTTTTATATTTTATTGCCATAATTGGCTTAAAGGGAACCTACCACCACAAATCTACCTATAAAGGTAGATCGGGTGGTAGGTGGATAAATGGGACGTGAGGATAGCCCTTTTAAGGGCTAATCCTCATGTCCCAGCACTTTTTTAGTAACTTTTATCAAACTTTTATGCTAATTTTATTATGCGGCTACTGGGGCGTGGAGTAGCCACATCTGAGGTTACTCCACGCCCCGGTAGCCTCTTTTCTCCTCCTACTCACTATCTTCATAGCTGCTCGCCCTCGTCCGACGATCCTGCAGTCCGTGCATGTGCAGAACAGCAGGCCCGCGCCTGCGCAGTCACTGCTCCGAAGCCGGGGCTGCACAGGTGCGGGCCTGCTGTTCTGCGCATGCGCAGACTGCAGGATCATCGGATTCTCGTAGCTGCATGCCGAAGATGGCGAGTAGGAGGAGAAAAGAGGCTACCGGGGCGTGGAGTAGCCGCCTCGTGTAACCTCAGATGCGGCTACTCCACGCCCCAGTAGCCGCATAATAAAATTAGCATAAAAGTTTGATAAAAGTTACTAAAAAAGTGCGGGGACGTGAGGATTAGCCCTTAAAAGGGCTATCCTCACGTCCCATTGATCCACCTACCACCCGATCTACCTTTATAGGTAGATTTGTGGTGGTAGGTTCCCTTTAAATAAAAGAAACTTTTTTCTAAAAAAACGTCCTTTTTGAGCAAGCCAGCGCCGATTCCTTTACAAACGTTCCAAATAGAAGAGCAACGCACCCTTCCTGGATGCTATTTGTTTATTCTTCAAGTTACTGCATATGGACCTTTGGGGAGCTAGCAGTGGAACAAGGCAGCGGCATTGAGTCTCATTAGGGCGGCACGGTGGCTGAGTGAGTAGCACTTCTGCCTTGCAGCACAGGGGTCCTGGGTTCGTTTGTATGCTCTCTCCGTGTTTGCGTGGGTTTCCTCCGGGTACTCCGGTTTCCTCCCACACTCCAAAAACATACTGGTAGGTTGTTTAGATTGTGAGCCCCATGGGGACAGGGACCAATTTGACATGCTTTGTGCAGCGCTGCGTAATCTGTGTGCGCTATATAAATAAAGAATTATTATTATTATACCAAGCATCAATAGGAGTTGTGCCCTACCTGCTTAACTTCAAAAGGTGAGTGTATCACTACATCACAATAAATCCAAATATAACGAAGGTAACACACTATAGGAGTGCTCTTTTGTCTCTCCTTGTCTCCCCTACATCTCTACTTTAGGATATTGTCCTCGGGCTCCCAAAATCTCTCCTCTGCCCAAACACCTTCCAGTCAACCGGGAAGAACCGTTTGGAGTCAGCCACAGGAGCAGGAGGTGGTACATGGTGGGAGAAGCGGTTCAGGATGACAGGCTTGAGCAGGGAGATATGGAAGGAGTTCGGGATACGCATGGTGGGAGGAAGACGCAACTTGTAGGACACCGGATTGATGTGACTCCGG
>NW_027285717.1:0-29011 GCF_040894005.1 Engystomops pustulosus | reverse complement strand
TAGACTATGGTATTACTGGTTACACTGGGGGATGTTATATCACTAGAGCCTCCATAGAGTTACACTGTGACACCTCCTCCATGCACTGGTATATAGAGATACAGCGCCCCCATCCACTAGACTATGGTATTACTGGATACACTGGGGGATGTTATATCACTAGAGCCTCCATAGAGTTACACTGTGACACAGGCTCCATGCACTGGTATATAGAGGTACAGCGCCCCCATCCTCTAGACTATGGTATTACTGGTTACACTGGGGGATGTTATATCACTAGAGCCTCCATAGAGTTACACTGTGACACCTGCTCCATGCACTGGTATATAGAGGTACAGCGCCCCCATCCTCTAGACTATGGTATTACTGGTTACACTGGGGGATGTTATATCACTAGAGCCTCCATAGAGTTACACTGTGACACAGGCTCCATGCACTGGTATATAGAGGTACAGCGCCCCCATCCTCTAGACTATGGTATTACTGGTTACACTGGGGGGTGTTATATCACTAGAGCCTCCATAGAGTTACACTGTGACACAGGCTCCATGCACTGGTATATAAAGATACAGCGCCCCCATCCACTAGACTATGGTATTACTGGTTACACTGGGGGATGTTATATCACTAGAGCCTCCATAGAGTTACACTGTGACACCTGCTCCATGCACTGGTATATAGAGATACAGCGCCCCCGTCCACTAGACTATGGTATTACTGGTTACACTGGGGAGATGTTATATCACTAGAGCCTCCATAGAGTTACACTGTGACACAGGCTCCATGCACTGGTATATAGAGATACAGCGCCCCCATCCACTAGACTATGGTATTACTGGTTACACTGGGGGATGTTATATCACTAGAGCCTCCATAGAGTTACACTGTGACACAGGCTCCATGCACTGGTATGTAGAGCTACAGCGTCCCCATCCACTAGACTATGGTATTACTGGATACACTGGGGGATGTTATATCACTAGAGCCTCCATAGAGTTACACTGTGACACCTGCTCCATGCACTGGTATATAGAGATACAGCGCCCCCATCCACTAAACTATGGTATTACTGGATACACTGGGGGATGTTATATCACTAGAGCCTCCATAGAGTTACACTGTGACACAGGCTCCATGCACTGGTATATAGAGATACAGCGCCCCCATCCACTAGACTATGGTATTACTGGTTACACTGGGGAGATGTTATATCACTAGAGCCTCCATAGAGTTACACTGTGACACAGGCTCCATGCACTGGTATATAGAGATACAGCGCCCCCATCCACTAGACTATGGTATTACTGGTTACACTGGGGGATGTTATATCACTAGAGCCTCCATAGAGTTACACTGTGACACATGCTCCATGCACTGGTATATAGAGGTACAGCGCCCCCATCCACTAGACTATGGTATTACTGGTTACACTGGGGGGATGTTATATCACTAGAGCCTCCATAGAGTTACACTGTGACACAGGCTCCATGCACTGGTATATAGAGATACAGCGCCCCCGTCCACTAGACTATGGTATTACTGGTTACACTGGGGAGATGTTATATCACTAGAGCCTCCATAGAGTTACACTGTGACACAGGCTCCATGCACTGGTATATAGAGATACAGCGCCCCCATCCACTAGACTATGGTATTACTGGTTACACTGGGGGATGTTATATCACTAGAGCCTCCATAGAGTTACACTGTGACACAGGCTCCATGCACTGGTATATAGAGATACAGCGCCCCCATCCACTAGACTATGGTATTACTGGTTACACTGGGGGATGTTATATCACTAGAGCCTCCATAGAGTTACACTGTGACACAGGCTCCATGCACTGGTATGTAGAGCTACAGCGTCCCCATCCACTAGACTATGGTATTACTGGATACACTGGGGGATGTTATATCACTAGAGCCTCCATAGAGTTATACTGTGACACCCGCTCCATGCACTGGTATATAGAGGTACAGCGCCCCCATCCACTAGACTATGGTATTACTGGTTACACTGGGGGGGGTGTTATATCACTAGAGCCTCCATAGCGTTACACTGTGACACAGGCTCCATGCACTGGTATATAGAGATACAGCGCCCCCATCCACTAGACTATGGTATTACTGGTTACACTGGGGGGATGTTATATCACTAGAGCCTCCATAGAGTTACACTGTGACACATGCTCCATGCACTGGTATATAGAGATACAGCGCCCCCATCCACTAGACTGTGGTATTACAGGTTACACTGGGGGGATGTTATATCACTAGAGCCTCCATAGAGTTACACTGTGACACCTGCTCCATGCACTGGTATATAGAGATACAGCGCCCCCATCCACTAGACTATGGTATTACTGGTTACACTGGGGGATGTTATATCACTAGAGCCTCCATAGAGTTACACTGTGACACCTGCTCCATGCACTGGTATATAGAGATACAGCGCCCCCATCCTATAGACTATGGTATTACTGGTTACACTGGGGGGATGTTATATCACTAGAGCCTCCATAGAGTTACACTGTGACACAGGCTCCATGCACTGGTATATAGAGATACAGCGCCCCCATCCACTAGACTATGGTATTACTGGTTACACTGGGGGATGTTATATCACTAGAGCCTCCATAGAGTTACACTGTGACACAGGCTCCATGCACTGGTATATAGAGATACAGCGCCCCCATTCACTAGACTGTGGTATTACAGGTTACACTGGGGGGATGTTATATCACTAGAGCCTCCATAGAGTTACACTGTGACACCTGCTCCATGCACTGGTATATAGAGGTACAGCGCCCCGATCCTATAGACTATGGTATTACTGGTTAGACCGGGGGATGTTATATCACTAGAGCCTCCATAGAGTTACACTGTGACACCTGCTCCATGCACTGGTATATAGAGATACAGCGCCCCCATCCACTAGACTATGGTATTACTGGTTACACTGGGGGATGTTATATCACTAGAGCCTCCATATAGTTACACTGTGACACCTGCTCCATGCACTGGTATATAGAGATACAGCGCCCCCATCCACTAGACTATGGTATTACTGGTTACACTGGGGGGATGTTATATCACTAGAGCCTCCATAGAGTTACACTGTGACACCTGCTCCATGCACTGGTATATAGAGATACAGCGCCCCCATCCACTAGACTATGGTATTACTGGTTACACTGGGGGGATGTTATATCACTAGAGCCTCCATAGAGTTACACTGTGACACAGGCTCCATGCACTGGTATATAGAGATACAGCGCCCCCATCCACTAGACTATGGTATTACTGGTTACACTGGGGGGATGTTATATCACTAGAGCCTCCATAGAGTTACACTGTGACACCTGCTCCATGCACTGGTATATAGAAGTACAGCGCCCCCATCCACTAGACTATGGTATTACTGGTTACACTGGGGGATGTTATATCACTAGAGCCTCCATAGAGTTACACTGTGACACATGCTCCATGCACTGGTATATAGAGATACAGCGCCCCCATCCACTAGCCTATGGTATTACTGGTTACACTGGGGGGATGTTATATCACTAGAGCCTCCATAGAGTTACACTGTGACACAGGCTCCATGCACTGGTATATAGAGATACAGCGCCCCCATCCACTAGACTATGGTATTATTGGTTACACTGGGGGGATGTTATATCACTAGAGCCTCCATAGAGTTACACTGTGACACCTGCTCCATACACTGGTATATAGAGATACAGCGCCCCCATCCACTAGACTATGGTATTACTGGTTACACTGGGGGGATGTTATATCACTAGAGCCTCCATAGAGTTACACTGTGACACCTGCTCCATGCACTGGTATAGAGAGATACAGCGCCCCCATCCACTAGACTATGGTATTACTGGTTACACTGGGGGGATGTTATATCACTAGAGCCTCCATAGAGTTACACTGTGACACCTGCTCCATGCACTGGTATATAGAGGTACAGCGCCCCCATCCTATAGACTATGGTATTACTGGTTACACCGGGGGGATGTTATAACACTAGAGCCTCCATAGAGTTACACTGTGACACAGGCTCCATGCACTGGTATATAGAGATACAGCGCCCCCATCCTCTAGACTATGGTATTACTGGTTACACTGGGGGATATTATATCACTAGAGCCTCCATAGAGTTACACTGTGACACAGGCTCCATGCACTGGTATATAGAGATACAGCGCCCCCATCCACTAGACTATGGTATTACTGGTTACACTGGGGGATGTTATATCACTAGAGCCTCCATAGAGTTACACTGTGACACCTGCTCCATGCACTGGTATATAGAGATACAGCGCCCCCATCCACTAGACTATGGTATTACTGGTTACACTGGGGGATGTTATATCACTAGAGCCTCCATAGAGTTACACTGTGACACAGGCTCCATGAACTGGTATATAGAGATACAGCGCCCCCATCCACTAGACTATGGTATTACTGGTTACACTGGGGGGATGTTATATCACTAGAGCCTCCATAGAGTTACACTGTGACACCTGCTCCATGCACTGGTATATAGAGATACAGCGCCCCCATCCACTAGACTATGGTATTACTGGTTACACTGGGGGATGTTATATCACTAGAGCCTCCATAGAGTTACACTGTGACACCTGCTCCATGCACTGGTATATAGAGATACAGCGCCCCCATCCACTAGACTATGGTATTACTGGTTACACTGGGGGATGTTATATCACTAGAGCCTCCATAGAGTTACACTGTGACACAGGCTCCATGAACTGGTATATAGAGATACAGCGCCCCCATCCTCTAGACTATGGTATTACTGGTTACACTGGGAGGATGTTATATCACTAGAGCCTCCATAGAGTTACACTGTGACACAGGCTCCATGCACTGGTATATAGAGATATAGCGCCCCCATCCACTAGACTATGGTATTACTGGTTACACTGGGGGGGGATGTTATATCACTAGAGCCTCCATAGAGTTACACTGTGACACCTGCTCCATGCACTGGTATATAGAGATACAGCGCCCCCATCCACTAGACTATGGTATTACTGGTTACACTGGGGGATGTTATATCACTAGAGCCTCCATAGAGTTACACTGTGACACAGGCTCCATGCACTGGTATATAGAGATACAGCGCCCCCATCCTCTAGACTATGGTATTACTGGTTACACTGGGGGATGTTATATCACTAGAGCCTCCATAGAGTTACACTGTGACACAGGCTCCATGCACTGGTATATAGAGATACAGCGCCCCCATCCACTAGACTATGGTATTACTGGTTACACTGGAGGATGTTATATCACTAGAGCCTCCATAGAGTTACACTGTGACACAGGCTCCATGCACTGGTATATAGAGATACAGCGCCCCCATCCACTAGACTATGGTATTACTGGTTACACTGGGGGGGTGTTATATCACTAGAGCCTCCATAGAGTTACACTGTGACACAGGCTCCATGCACTGGTATATAGAGATACAGCGCCCCCATCCACTAGACTATGGTATTACTGGTTACACTGGGGGGATGTTATATCACTAGAGCCTCCATAGAGTTACACTGTGACACCTGCTCTATACACTGGTATATAGAGATACAGCGCCCCCATCCACTAGACTATGGTATTACTGGTTACACTGGGGGGATGTTATATCACTAGAGCCTCCATAGAGTTACACTGTGACACAGGCTCCATGCACTGGTATATAGAGATACAGCGCCCCCATCCTCTAGACTATGGTATTACTGGTTACACTGGGGGATGTTATATCACTAGAGCCTCCATAGAGTTACACTGTGACACCTGCTCCATGCACTGGTATATAGAGGTACAGCGCCCCCATCCACTAGACTATGGTATTACTGGTTACACTGGGGGGATGTTATATCACTAGAGCCTCCATAGAGTTACACTGTGACACCTGCTCCATGCACTGGTATATAGAGATACAGCGCCCCCATCCACTAGACTATGGTATTACTGGTTACACTGGGGGGATGTTATATCACTAGAGCAGGGGTCCCCAAACTTTTTACTTAGGGGGCCGCTCACTGTCCCCCTCAGACCGTTGGAGGGCCGGACTAAAGTCTAAAAATAAATAGCGGTACATGTGACCGCATCCATAATACACTGGCACCCCCCTCAATTAATTATTTAATATACCGGTACTGCACCCCCTTGTGAACTATTTTATATATTGGCCCAATTAATTAATTAATATACTGGGACCTCCCTCTCTCCATTAATTATTGAATATGCCTCCCCCACCATTAATTACTAAACTGCCCCTCATAATTAATTATTTCCTATACCCGCTCCATTAATTATTTCCTATGCTGCCCCTCATAATTAATTATTTCCTATGCTGCCCCTCATAATTAATTATTTCCTATTTTACCCCTCATAATTATTTCCTAAAGTGCCCCTTATAATGAATTATTTCTTATTCTACCCCTCATAATTAATTATTTCCTATTTTACCCCTCATAATTATTTCCTATTCTGCCCCTCATAATTAATTATTTCCTATGCTGCCCCTCATAATTAATTATTTCCTATTTTACCCCTCATAATTATTTCCTAAAGTGCCCCTTATAATGAATTATTTCTTATTCTACCCCTCATAATTAATTATTTCCTATTTTACCCCTCATAATTATTTCCTATTCTGCCCCTCATAATTAATTATTTCCTATGCTGCCCCTCATAATTAATTATTTCCTATTTTACCCCTCATAATTATTTCCTAAAGTGCCCCTTATAATGAATTATTTCCTATTCTACCCCTCATAATTAATTATTTCCTATTCTACCCCTCATAATTAATTATTTCCTATTCTGCCCCTTATAATGAATTATTTCTTATTCTACCCCTCATAATTAATTATTTCTTATTCTACCCCTCATAATTAATTATTTCCTATTCTGCCCCTTATAATGAATTATTTCTTATTCTACCCCTCATAATTAATTATTTCTTATTCTACCCCTCATAATTAATTATTTCCTATTCTGCCCCTCATAATTAATTATTTCCTATTCTACCCCTCATAATTAATTATTTCCTATACTGCCCCTCATAATTAATTATTTCCTATTCTACCCCTCATAATTAATTATTTCCTATTCTGCCCCTTATAATTAATTATTTCCTAAGCTGCCCCTCATAACTAACTATTGGCCCCCAGTCGCCACAATCTTTTTACTGCCCTTTAATAAAAAAATAAAAACCCTGTACTCACCTAAGTCTTCTATCTTCTTGCCGCGTCCGGGCAGGAAGGGGTGCGCGGCCGCGTGATGACGTCATCGCGCGGCCGCGCAGCCTAGTTCATGGAGCGATGTGCGCCGGGGTTGTATTCCGGCCACATCGCTCCAGTAATAGTGCTCGAGCGGCCGTTTCCGGCCGCACCGAGCACTATACAGTGACGGGCAGGAGCTTCCTGTCCCGACGGACGGAGGCTCCTGCCCGACTGTTGCAGGCCGCGAGGGCCCGGCGCTGGCGCGCAAAGTGTCGGGGGCCGGATCGAAACGGTCCGCGGGCCGCATGTGGCCCGCGGGCCGTAGTTTGGGGAACCCTGCACTAGAGCCTCCATAGAGTTACACTGTAATACCTGCTCCATGCACTGGTATATAGAGATACAGCGCCCCCATCCTCTAGACTATGGTATTACTGGTTACACCGGGGGGATGTTATAACACTAGAGCCTCCATAGAGTTACACTGTGACACAGGCTCCATGCACTGGTATATAGAGATACAGCGCCCCCATCCACTAGACTATGGTATTACTGGTTACACTGGGGGGGATGTTATATCACTAGAGCCTCCATAGAGTTACACTGTGACACCTGCTCCATGCACTGGTATATAGAGATACAGCGCCCCCATCCACTAGACTATGGTATTACTGGTTACACTGGGGGATGTTATATCACTAGAGCCTCCATAGAGTTACACTGTGACACCTGCTCCATGCACTGGTATATAGAGATACAGCGCCCCCATCCACTAGACTATGGTATTACTGGATACACTGGAGGATGTTATATCACTAGAGCCTCCATAGAGTTACACTGTGACACAGGCTCCATGCACTGGTATATAGAGATACAGCGCCCCCATCCTATAGACTATGGTATTACTGGTTACACCGGGGGGATGTTATAACACTAGAGCCTCCATAGAGTTACACTGTGACACAGGCTCCATGCACTGGTATATAGAGATACAGCGCCCCCATCCACTAGACTATGGTATTACTGGTTACACTGGGGGGGGATGTTATATCACTAGAGCCTCCATAGAGTTACACTGTGACACAGGCTCCATGCACTGGTATATAGAGATACAGCGCCCCCATCCTCTAGACTATGGTATTACTGATTACACTGGGGGATGTTATATCACTAGAGCCTCCATAGAGTTACACTGTGACACAGGCTCCATGCACTGGTATATAGAGATACAGCGCCCCCATCCTCTAGACTATGGTATTACTGGTTACACTGGGGGATGTTATATCACTAGAGCCTCCATAGAGTTACACTGTGACACACGCTCCATACACTGGTATATAGAGATACAGCGCCCCCATCCACTAGACTATGGTATTACTGGTTACACTGGGGGGATGTTATATCACTAGAGCCTCCATAGAGTTACACTGTGACACCTGCTCCATGCACTGGTATATAGAGATACAGCGCCCCCATCCACTAGACTATGGTATTACTGGTTACACTGGGGGGATGTTATATCACTAGAGCCTCCATAGAGTTACACTATGACACCTGCTCCATGCACTGGTATATAGAGATACAGCGCCCCCATGCTCTAGACTATGGTATTACTGGTTACACTGGGGGATGTTATATCACTAGAGCCTCCATAGAGTTACACTGTGACACAGGCTCCATGCACTGGTATATAGAGATACAGCGCCCCCATCCACTAGACTATGGTATTACTGGTTACACTGGGGGATGTTATATCACTAGAGCCTCCATAGAGTTACACTGTGACACAGGCTCCATGCACTGGTATATAGAGATACAGCGCCCCCATCCTCTAGACTATGGTATTACTGGTTACACTGGGGGGATGTTATATCACTAGAGCCTCCATAGAGTTACACTGTGATACCTGCTCCATGCACTGGTATATAGAGATACAGCGCCCCCATCCACTAGACTATGGTATTACTGGTTACACTGGGGGGATGTTATATCACTAGAGCCTCCATAGAGTTACACTGTGACACAGGCTCCATGCACTGGTATATAGAGATACAGCGCCCCCATCCACTAGACTATGGTATTACTGGTTACACTGGGGGATGTTATATCACTAGAGCCTCCATAGAGTTACACTGTGACACCTGCTCCATGCACTGGTATATAGAGATACAGCGCCCCCATCCTCTAGACTATGGTATTACTGGTTACACTGGGGGGATGTTATATCACTAGAGCCTCCATAGAGTTACACTGTGACACCTGCTACATGCACTGGTATATAGAGGTACAGCGCCCCCATCCACTAGACTATGGTATTACTGGTTACACTGGGAGGATGTTATATCACTAGAGCCTCCATAGAGTTACACTGTGACACATGCTCCATGCACTGGTATATAGAGGTACAGCGCCCCCATCCACTAGACTATGGTATTACTGGTTACACTGGGGGATGTTATATCACTAGAGCCTCCATAGAGTTACACTGTGACACAGGCTCCATGCACTGGTATATAGAGGTACAGCGCCCCCATCCACTAGACTATGGTATTACTGGTTACACTGGGGGGATGTTATATCACTAGAGCCTCCATAGAGTTACACTGTGACACAGGCTCCATGCACTGGTATATAGAGATACAGCGCCCCCATCCTCTAGACTATGGTATTACTGGTTACACTGGGGGGATGTTATATCACTAGAGCCTCCATAGAGTTACACTGTGACACCTGCTCCATGCACTGGTATATAGAGATACAGCGCCCCCATCCACTAGACTATGGTATTACTGGTTACACTGGGGGATGTTATATCACTAGAGCCTCCATAGAGTTACACTGTGACACCTGCTCCATGCACTGGTATATAGAGATACAGCGCCCCCATCCACTAGACTATGGTATTACTGGTTACACTGGGGGATATTATATCACTAGAGCCTCCATAGAGTTACACTGTGACACAGGCTCCATGCACTGGTATATAGAGATACAGCGCCCCCATCCACTAGACTATGGTATTACTGGTTACACTGGGGGATGTTATATCACTAGAGCCTCCATAGAGTTACACTGTGACACCTGCTCCATGCACTGGTATATAGAGATACAGCGCCCCCATCCTCTAGACTATGGTATTACTGGTTACACTGGGGGGATGTTATATCACTAGAGCCTCCATAGAGTTACACTGTGACACCTGCTCCATGCACTGGTATATAGAGATACAGCGCCCCCATCCACTAGACTATGGTATTACAGGTTACACTGGGGGGTGTTATATCACTAGAGCCTCCATAGAGTTACACTGTGACACAGGCTCCATGCACTGGTATATAGAGATACAGCGCCCCCATCCACTAGACTATGGTATTACTGGTTACACTGGGGGGGGTGTTATATCACTAGAGCCTCCATAGAGTTACACTGTGACACATGCTCCATGCACTGGTATATAGAGGTACAGCGCCCCCATCCACTAGACTATGGTATTACTGGTTACACTGGGGGGATGTTATAACACTAGAGCCTCCATAGAGTTACTGTGACTCCTGCTCCATACACTGGTATATAGAGATACAGCGCCCCCATCCACTAGACTATGGTATTACTGGTTACACTGGAGGATGTTATATCACTAGAGCCTCCATAGAGTTACACTGTGACACCTGCTCCATGCACTGGTATATAGAGATACAGCGCCCCCATTCACTAGACTATGGTATTACTGGTTACACTGGGGGGTGTTATATCACTAGAGCCTCCATAGAGTTACACTGTGACACCTGCTCCATGCACTAGTATATAGAGATACAGCGCCCCCATCCACTAGACTATGGTATTACTGGTTACACTGGGGGATGTTATATCACTAGAGCCTCCATAGAGTTACACTGTGACACAGGCTCCATGCACTGGTATATAGAGATACAGCGCCCCCATCCACTAGACTATGGTATTACTGGTTACACTGGGGGATGTTATATCACTAGAGCCTCCATAGAGTTACACTGTGACACCTGCTCCATGCACTGGTATATAGAGATACAGCGCCCCCATCCTCTAGACTATGGTATTACTGGTTACACTGGGGGGATGTTATATCACTAGAGCCTCCATAGAGTTACACTGTGACACAGGCTCCATGCACTGGTATATAGAGATACAGCGCCCCCATCCACTAGACTATGGTATTACTGGTTACACTGGGGGATGTTATATCACTAGAGCCTCCATAGAGTTACACTGTGACACAGGCTCCATGCACTGGTATATAGAGATACAGCGCCCCCATCCACTAGACTATGGTATTACTGGTTACACTGGGAGGATGTTATATCACTAGAGCCTCCATAGAGTTACACTGTGACACAGGCTCCATGCACTGGTATATAGAGATACAGCGCCCCCATCCACTAGACTATGGTATTACTGGTTACACTGGGGGGGGTGTTATATCACTAGAGCCTCCATAGAGTTACACTGTGACACCTGCTCCATGCACTGGTATATAGAGATACAGCGCCCCCATCCACTAGACTATGGTATTACTGGTTACACTGGGGGATGTTATATCACTAGAGCCTCCATAGAGTTACACTGTGACACCTGCTCCATGCACTGGTATATAGAGATACAGCGCCCCCATCCACTAGACTATGGTATTACTGGTTACACTGGGGGATGTTATATCACTAGAGCCTCCATAGAGTTACACTGTGACACAGGCTCCATGCACTGGTATGTAGAGATACAGCGCCCCCATCCTCTAGACTATTGTATTACTGGTTACACTGGGAGGATGTTATATCACTAGAGCCTCCATAGAGTTACACTGTGACACCTGCTCCATGCACTGGTATATAGAGATACAGCGCCCCCATCCACTAGACTATGGTATTACTGGTTACACTGGGGGATGTTATATCACTAGAGCCTCCATAGAGTTACACTGTGACACCTGCTCCATGCACTGGTATATAGAGATACAGCGCCCCCATCCTCTAGACTATGGTATTACTGGTTACACTGGGGGGATGTTATATCACTAGAGCCTCCATAGAGTTACACTGTGACACCTGCTCCATGCACTGGTATATAGAGATACAGCGCCCCCATCCACTAGACTATGGTATTACTGGTTACACTGGGGGGATGTTATAACACTAGAGCCTCCATAGAGTTACACTGTGACACATGCTCCATGCACTGGTATATAGAGGTACAGCGCCCCCATCCACTAGACTATGGTATTACTGGTTACACTGGGGGGATGTTATAACACTAGAGCCTCCATAGAGTTACACTGTGACACATGCTCCATGCACTGGTATATAGAGATACAGCGCCCCCATCCACTAGACTATGGTATTATTGGTTACACTGGGGGATGTTATATCACTAGAGCCTCCATAGAGTTACACTGTGACACACGCTCCATGCACTGGTATATAGAGATACAGCGCCCCCATCCACTAGACTATGGTATTACTGGTTACACTGGAGGATGTTATATCACTAGAGCCTCCATAGAGTTACACTGTGACACAGGCTCCATGCACTGGTATATAGAGGTACAGCGCCCCCATCCACTAGACTATGGTATTACTGGTTACACTGGGGGGGGATGTTATATCACTAGAGCCTCCATAGAGCTACACTGTGACACCTGCTCCATGCACTGGTATATAGAGATACAGCGCCCCCATTCACTAGACTATGGTATTACTGGTTACACTGGGGGTGTTATATCACTAGAGCCTCCATAGAGTTACACTGTGACACCTGCTCCATGCACTAGTATATAGAGATACAGCGCCCCCATCCACTAGACTATGGTATTACTGGTTACACTGGGGGATGTTATATCACTAGAGCCTCCATAGAGTTACACTGTGACACAGGCTCCATGCACTGGTATATAGAGATACAGCGCCCCCATCCACTAGACTATGGTATTACTGGTTACACTGGGGGATGTTATATCACTAGAGCCTCCATAGAGTTACCCTGTGACACACGCTCCATGCACTGGTATATAGAGATACAGCGCCCCCATCCACTAGACTATGGTATTACTGGTTACACTGGGGGATGTAATATCACTAGAGCCTCCATAGAGTTACACTGTGACACCTGCTCCATGCACTGGTATATAGAGATACAGCGCCACCATCCACTAGACTATGGTATTACTGGATACACTGGGGGATGTTATATCACTAGAGCCTCCATAGAGTTACACTGTGACACAGGCTCCATGCACTGGTATATAGAGGTACAGCGCCCCCATCCACTAGACTATGGTATTACTGGTTACACTGGGGGGATGTTATATCACTAGAGCCTCCATAGAGTTACACTGTGACACAGGCTCCATGCACTGGTATATAGAGATACAGCGCCCCCATCCACTAGACTATGGTATTACTGGTTACACTGGGGGATGTTATATCACTAGAGCCTCCATAGAGTTACACTGTGACACCTGCTCCATGCACTGGTATATAGAGATACAGCGCCCCAATCCACTAGACTATGGTATTACTGGTTACACTGGGGGGGGATGTTATATCACTAGAGCCTCCATAGAGTTACACTGTGACACCTGCTCCATGCACTGGTATATAGAGATACAGCGCCCCCATCCTATAGACTATGGTATTACTGGTTACACTGGAGGATGTTATATCACTAGAGCCTCCATAGAGTTACACTGTGACACCTGCTCCATGCACTGGTATATAGAGATACAGCGCCCCCATCCACTAGACTATGGTATTACTGGTTACACTGGGGGGATGTTATAACACTAGAGCCTCCATAGAGTTACACTGTGACACATGCTCCATGCACTGGTATATAAAGGTACAGCGCCCCCATCCACTAGACTATGGTATTACTGGTTACACTGGGGGGATGTTATAACACTAGAGCCTCCATAGAGTTACTGTGACTCCTGCTCCATACACTGGTATATAGAGGTACAGCGCCCCCATCCACTAGACTATGGTATTATTGGTTACACTGGGGGATGTTATATCACTAGAGCCTCCATAGAGTTACACTGTGACACCTGCTCCATGCACTGGTATATAGAGATACAGCGCCCCCATCCACTAGACTATGGTATTACTGGTTACACTGGGGGATGTTATATCACTAGAGCCTCCATAGAGTTACACTGTGACACACGCTCCATGCACTGGTATATAGAGATACAGCGCCCCCATCCACTAGACTATGGTATTACTGGTTACACTGGGGGATGTTATATCACTAGAGCCTCCATAGAGTTACACTGTGACACACGCTCCATGCACTGGTATATAGAGATACAGCGCCCCCATCCACTAGACTATGGTATTATTGGTTACACTGGGGGATGTTATATCACTAGAGCCTCCATAGAGTTACACTGTGACACAGGCTCCATGCACTGGTATATAGAGATACAGCGCCCCCATCCACTAGACTATGGTATTACTGGTTACACTGGGGGGTGTTATATCACTAGAGCCTCCATAGAGTTACACTGTGACACAGGCTCCATGCACTGGTATATAGAGGTACAGCGCCCCCATCCACTAGACTATGGTATTACTGGTTACACTGGGGGGATGTTATAACACTAGAGCCTCCATAGAGTTACTGTGACTCCTGCTCCATACACTGGTATATAGAGATACAGCGCCCCCATCCACTAGACTATGGTATTATTGGTTACACTGGGGGATGTTATATCACTAGAGCCTCCATAGAGTTACACTGTGACACACGCTCCATGCACTGGTATATAGAGATACAGCGCCCCCATCCACTAGACTATGGTATTACTGGTTACACTGGAGGATGTTATATCACTAGAGCCTCCATAGAGTTACACTGTGACACCTGCTCCATGCACTGGTATATAGAGATACAGCGCCCCCATTCACTAGACTATGGTATTACTGGTTACACTGGGGGTGTTATATCACTAGAGCCTCCATAGAGTTACACTGTGACACCTGCTCCATGCACTAGTATATAGAGATACAGCGCCCCCATCCACTAGACTATGGTATTACTGGTTACACTGGGGGATGTTATATCACTAGAGCCTCCATAGAGTTACACTGTGACACAGGCTCCATGCACTGGTATATAGAGATACAGCGCCCCCATCCACTAGACTATGGTATTACTGGTTACACTGGGGGGTGTTATATCACTAGAGCCTCCATAGAGTTACACTGTGACACAGGCTCCATGCACTGGTATATAGAGATACAGCGCCCCCATCCACTAGACTATGGTATTACTGGTTACACTGGGGGATGTTATATCACTAGAGCCTCCATAGAGTTACACTGTGACACATGCTCCATGCACTGGTATATAGAGGTACAGCGCCCCCATCCACTAGACTATGGTATTACTGGTTACACTGGGGGATGTTATATCACTAGAGCCTCCATAGAGTTACACTGTGACACAGGCTCCATGCACTGGTATATAGAGATACAGCGCCCCCATCCACTAGACTATGGTATTACTGGTTACACTGGGGGATGTTATATCACTAGAGCCTCCATAGAGTTACACTGTGACACATGCTCCATGCACTGGTATATAGAGGTACAGCGCCCCCATCCACTAGACTATGGTATTACTGGTTACACTGGGGGATGTTATATCACTAGAGCCTCCATAGAGTTACACTGTGACACCTGCTCCATGCACTGGTATATAGAGATACAGCGCCCCCATCCACTAGACTATGGTATTACTGGTTACACTGGAGGATGTTATATCACTAGAGCCTCCATAGAGTTACACTGTGACACAGGCTCCATGCACTGGTATATAGAGATACAGCGCCCCCATCCACTAGACTATGGTATTACTGGTTACACTGGGGGATGTTATATCACTAGAGCCTCCATAGAGTTACACTGTGACACCTGCTCTATACACTGGTATATAGAGATACAGCGCCCCCATCCACTAGACTATGGTATTACTGGTTACACTGGGGGATGTTATATCACTAGAGCCTCCATAGAGTTACACTGTGACACCCGCTCCATGCACTGGTATATAGAGATACAGCGCCCCCATCCACTAGACTATGGTATTACTGGTTACACTGGGGGATGTTATATCACTAGAGCCTCCATAGAGTTACACTGTGACACACGCTCCATGCACTGGTATATAGAGATACAGCGCCCCCATCCACTAGACTATGGTATTACTGGATACACTGGGGGGATGTTATATCACTAGAGCCTCCATAGAGTTACACTGTGACACCTGCTCCATGCACTGGTATATAGAGTTACAGCGCCCCCATCCACTAGACTATGGTATTACTGGTTACACTGGGGGATGTTATATCACTAGAGCCTCCATAGAGTTACACTGTGACACAGGCTCCATGCACTGGTATATAGAGATACAGCGCCCCCATCCACTAGACTATGGTATTACAGGTTACACTGGGGGGTGTTATATCACTAGAGCCTCCATAGAGTTACACTGTGACACAGGCTCCATGCACTGGTATATAGAGTTACAGCGCCCCCATCCACTAGACTATGGTATTACTGGTTACACTGGGGGGGGTGTTATATCACTAGAGCCTCCATAGAGTTACACTGTGACACAGGCTCCATGCACTGGTATATAGAGATACAGCGCCCCCATCCACTAGACTATGGTATTACAGGTTACACTGGGGGGATGTTATATCACTAGAGCCTCCATAGAGTTACACTGTGACACACGCTCCATACACTGGTATATAGAGATACAGCGCCCCCATCCACTAGACTATGGTATTACTGGTTACACTGGGGGATGTTATATCACTAGAGCCTCCATAGAGTTACACTGTGACACAGGCTCCATGCACTGGTATATAGAGATACAGCGCCCCCATCCACTAGACTATGGTATTACTGGTTACACTGGGGGATGTTATATCACTAGAGCCTCCATAGAGTTACACTGTGACACAGGCTCCATGCACTGGTATATAGAGATACAGCGCCCCCATCCTCTAGACTATGGTATTACTGGTTACACTGGGAGATGTTATATCACTAGAGCCTCCATAGAGTTACACTGTGACACCTGCTCCATGCACTGGTATATAGAGATACAGCGCCCCCATCCACTAGACTATGGTATTACTGGTTACACTGGGGGTGTGATATCACTAGAGCCTCCATAGAGTTACACTGTGACACCTGCTCCATGCACTGGTATATAGAGGTACAGCGCCCCCATCCACTAGACTATGGTATTACTGGTTACACTGGGGGATGTTATATCACTAGAGCCTCCATAGAGTTACACTGTGACACCTGCTCCATGCACTGGTATATAGGGATACAGCGCCCCCATCCACTAGACTATGGTATTACTGGTTACACTGGGGGGATGTTATATCACTAGAGCCTCCATAGAGTTACACTGTGACACAGGCTCCATGCACTGGTATATAGAGATACAGCGCCCCCATCCACTAGACTATGGTATTACTGGTTACATTGGGGGATGTTATGTCACTAGAGCCTCCATAGAGTTACACTGTGACACAGGCTCCATGCTCTGGTATATAGAGATACAGCGCCCCCATCCACTAGACTATGGTATTACTGGATACACTGGGGGATGTTATATCACTAGAGCCTCCATAGAGTTACACTGTGACACAGGCTCCATGCACTGGTATATAGAGATACAGCGCCCCCATCCACTAGACTATGGTATTACTGGTTACACTGGGGGGATGTTATATCACTAGAGCCTCCATAGAGTTACACTGTGACACCTGCTCCATGCACTGGTATATAGAGATACAGCGCCCCCATCCACTAGACTATGGTATTACTGGTTACACTGGGGGATGTTATATCACTTGAGCCTCCATAGAGTTACACTGTGACACACGCTCCATGCACTGGTATATAGAGGTACAGCGCCCCCATCCACTAGACTATGGTATTACTGGTTACACTGGGGGATGTTATATCACTAGAGCCTCCATAGAGTTACACTGTGACACAGGCTCCATGCACTGGTATATAGAGGTACAGCGCCCCCATCCACTAGACTATGGTATTACTGGTTACACTGAGGGATGTTATATCACTAGAGCCTCCATAGAGTTACACTGTGACACAGGCTCCATGCACTGGTATATAGAGATATAGCGCCCCCATCCACTAGACTATGGTATTACTGGTTACACTGGAGGATGTTATATCACTAGAGCCTCCATAGAGTTACACTGTGACACCTGCTCCATGCACTGGTATATAGAGATACAGCGCCCCCATCCACTAGACTATGGTATTACTGGTTACACTGGGGGGATGTTATATCACTAGAGCCTCCATAGAGTTACACTGTGACACCTGCTCCATGCACTGGTATATAGAGATACAGCGCCCCCATTCACTAGACTATGGTATTACTGGTTACACTGGGGGGATGTTATATCACTAGAGCCTCCATAGAGTTACACTGTGACACCTGCTCCATGCACTGGTATATAGAGATACAGCGCCCCCATCCACTAGACTATGGTATTACTGGTTACACTGGGGGATGTTATATCACTAGAGCCTCATAGAGTTACACTGTGACACAGGCTCCATGCACTGGTATATAGAGATACAGCGCCCCCATCCACTAGACTATGGTATTACTGGTTACACTGGGGGGGGTGTTATATCACTAGAGCCTCCATAGAGTTACACTGTGACACAGGCTCCATGCACTGGTATATAGAGGTACAGCGCCCCCATCCACTAGACTATGGTATTACTGGTTACACTGGGGGATGGTATATCACTAGAGCCTCCATAGAGTTACACTGTGACACCCGCTCCATGCACTGGTATATAGAGATACAGCGCCCCCATCCACTAGACTATGGTATTACTGGTTACACTGGGGGATGGTATATCACTAGAGCCTCCATAGAGTTACACTGTGACACCCTGCTCCATGCACTGGTATATAGAGATACAGCGCCCCCATCCACTAGACTATGGTATTACTGGTTACACTGGGGTGGATGTTATATCACTAGAGCCTCCATAGAGTTACACTGTGACACCCGCTCCATGCACTGGTATATAGAGATACAGCGCCCCCATCCACTAGACTATGGTATTACTGGTTACACTGGGGGATGTTATATCACTAGAGCCTCCATAGAGTTACACTGTGACACAGGCTCCATGCACTGGTATATAGAGATACAGCGCCCCCATCCACTAGACTATGGTATTACTGGTTACACTGGGGGATGTTATATCACTAGAGCCTCCATAGAGTTACACTGTGACACAGGCTCCATGCACTGGTATATAGAGATACAGCGCCCCCATTCACTAGACTATGGTATTACTGGTTACACTGGAGGATGTTATATCACTAGAGCCTCCATAGAGTTACACTGTGACACCTGCTCCATGCACTGGTATATAGAGATACAGCGCCCCCATCCACTAGACTATGGTATTACTGGTTACACTGGGGGATGTTATATCACTAGAGCCTCCATAGAGTTACACTGTGACACAGGCTCCATGCACTGGTATATAGAGATACAGCGCCCCCATCCACTAGACTATGGTATTACTGGTTACACTGGGGGATGTTATATCACTAGAGCCTCCATAGAGTTACACTGTGACACAGGCTCCATGCACTGGTATATAGAGATACAGCGCCCCCATTCACTAGACTATGGTATTACTGGTTACACTGGGAGGATGTTATATCACTAGAGCCTCCATAGAGTTACACTGTGACACCTGCTCCATGCACTGGTATATAGAGATACAGCGCCCCCATCCACTAGACTATGGTATTACTGGTTACACTGGGGGATGTTATATCACTAGAGCCTCCATAGAGTTACACTGTGACACCTGCTCCATGCACTGGTATATAGAGATACAGCGCCCCCATCCACTAGACTATGGTATTACTGGTTACACTGGGGGGATGTTATATCACTAGAGCCTCCATAGAGTTACACTGTGACACATGCTCCATGCACTGGTATATAGAGATACAGCGCCCCTATCCACTAGACTATGGTATTACTGGTTACACTGGGGGATGTTATATCACTAGAGCCTCCATAGAGTTACACTGTGACACAGGCTCCATGCACTGGTATATAAAGGATACAGCGCCCCCATCCTCTAGACTATGGTATTACTGGTTACACTGGGGGATGTTATATCACTAGAGCCTCCATAGAGTTACACTATGACACCTGCTCCATGCACTGGTATATAGAGATACAGCGCCCCCATCCACTAGACTATGGTATTACTGGTTACACTGGGGGGATGTTATATCACTAGAGCCTCCATAGAGTTACACTGTGACACACGCTCCATGCACTGGTATATAGAGGTACAGCGCCCCCATCCACTAGACTATGGTATTACTGGTTACACTGGGGGGATGTTATATCACTAGAGCCTCCATAGAGTTACACTGTGACACACGGCTCCATGCACTGGTATATAGAGATACAGCGCCCCCATCCACTAGACTATGGTATTACTGGTTACACTGGGGGATGTTATATCACTAGAGCCTCCATAGAGTTACACTGTGACACCTGCTCCATGCACTGGTATATAGAGATACAGCGCCCCCATCCACTAGACTATGGTATTACTGGTTACACTGGGGGATGTTATATCACTAGAGCCTCCATAGAGTTACACTGTGACACCTGCTCCATGCACTGGTATATAGAGATACAGCGCCCCCATCCACTAGACTATGGTATTACTGGTTACACTGGGGGATGTTATATCACTAGAGCCTCCATAGAGTTACACTGTGACACATGCTCCATGCACTGGTATATAGAGATACAGCGCCCCCATCCACTAGACTATGGTATTACTGGTTACACTGGGGGGATGTTATATCACTAGAGCCTCCATAGAGTTACACTGTGACACAGGCTCCATGCACTGGTATATAGAGATACAGCGCCCCCATCCACTAGACTATGGTATTACTGGTTACACTGGGGATGTTATATCACTAGAGCCTCCATAGAGTTACACTGTGACACAGGCTCCATGCACTGGTATATAGAGATACAGCGCCCCCATCCACTAGACTATGGTATTACTGGTTACACTGGGGGATGTTATATCACTAGAGCCTCCATAGAGTTACACTGTGACACCTGCTCCATGCACTGGTATATAGAGATACAGCGCCCCCATCCACTAGACTATGGTATTACTGGTTACACTGGGGGATGTTATATCACTAGAGCCTCCATAGAGTTACACTGTGACACACGCTCCATGCACTGGTATATAGAGATACAGCGCCCCCATCCTCTAGACTATGGTATTACTGGTTACACTGGGGGATGTTATATCACTAGAGCCTCCATAGAGTTACACTGTGACAACTGC
Organism: Engystomops pustulosus; assembly: GCF_040894005.1. Classification (NCBI taxonomy): domain Eukaryota; kingdom Metazoa; phylum Chordata; class Amphibia; order Anura; family Leptodactylidae; genus Engystomops; species Engystomops pustulosus. The sequence continues at coordinate 7,281 of NW_027285717.1, read as the reverse complement.
TCCATGCACTGGTATATAGAGATACAGCGCCCCCATCCACTAGACTATGGTATTACTGGTTACACTGGGAGGATGTTATATCACTAGAGCCTCCATAGAGTTACACTGTGACACAGCTCCATGCACTGGTATATAGAGATACAGCGCCCCCATCCACTAGACTATGGTATTACTGGTTACACTGGGGGATGTTATATCACTAGAGCCTCCATAGAGTTACACTGTGACACAGGCTCCATGCACTGGTATATAGAGATACAGCGCCCCCATCCACTAGACTATGGTATTACTGGTTACACTGGGGGATGTTATATCACTAGAGCCTCCATAGAGTTACACTGTGACACACGCTCCATGCACTGGTATATAGAGGTACAGCGCCCCCATCCACTAGACTATGGTATTACTGGTTACACTGGGGGATGTTATATCACTAGAGCCTCCATAGAGTTACACTGTGACACAGGCTCCATGCACTGGTATATAGAGATACAGCGCCCCCATCCACTAGACTATGGTATTACTGGTTACACTGGGGGATGTTATATCACTAGAGCCTCCATAAGAGTTACACTGTGACACAGGCTCCATGCACTGGTATATAGAGATACAGCGCCCCCATCCACTAGACTATGGTATTACTGGTTACACTGGGGGTGTTATATCACTAGAGCCTCCATAGAGTTACACTGTGACACAGGCTCCATGCACTGGTATATAGAGATACAGCGCCCCCATCCACTAGACTATGGTATTACTGGTTACACTGGGGGATGTTATATCACTAGAGCCTCCATAGAGTTACACTGTGACTCATGGCTCCATACACTGGTATATAGAGATACAGCGCCCCCATCCACTAGACTATGGTATTACTGGTTACACTGGGGGTGTTATATCACTAGAGCCTCCATAGAGTTACACTGTGACACCTGCTCCATGCACTGGTATATAGAGATACAGCGCCCCCATCCACTAGACTATGGTATTACTGGTTACACTGGGGGATGTTATATCACTAGAGCCTCCATATGAGTTACACTGTGACACCTGCTCCATGCACTGGTATATAGAGATACAGCGCCCCCATCCTCTAGACTATGGTATTACTGGTTACACTGGGGGATGTTATATCACTAGAGCCTCCATAGAGTTACACTGTGACACCTGCTCCATGCACTGGTATATAGAGATACAGCGCCCCCATCCACTAGACTATGGTATTACTGGTTACACTGGGGGGATGTTATATCACTAGAGCCTCCATAGAGTTACACTGTGACACAGGCTCCATGCACTGGTATATAGAGATACAGCGCCCCCATCCACTAGACTATGGTATTACTGGTTACACTGGGGGATGTTATATCACTAGAGCCTCCATAGAGTTACACTGTGACACACTGCTCCATGCACTGGTATATAGAGATACAGCGCCCCCATCCACTAGACTATGGTATTACTGGTTACACTGGGGGATGTTATATCACTAGAGCCTCCATAGAGTTACACTGTGACATCTGCTCCATGCACTGGTATATAGAGATACAGCGCCCCCATCACTAGACTATGGTATTACTGGTTACACTGGGGGATGTTATATCACTAGAGCCTCCATAGAGTTACACTGTGACACCTGCTCCATGCACTGGTATATAGAGATACAGCGCCCCCATCCACTAGACTATGGTATTACTGGTTACACTGGGGGATGTTATATCACTAGAGCTCCATAGAGTTACACCTGTGACACAGGCTCCATGCACTGGTATATAGAGATACAGCGCCCCCATCCACTAGACTATGGTATTACTGGCTACACTGGGGGATGTTATATCACTAGAGCCTCCATAGAGTTACAGTGTGACACAGGCTCCATGCACTGGTATATAGAGATACAGCGCCCCCATCCACTAGACTATGGTATTACTGGATACACTGGGGATGTTATATCACTAGAGCCTCCATAGAGTTACACTGTGACACAGGCCCATGCACTGGTATATAGAGATACAGCGCCCCCATCCACTAGACTAGGTATTACTGGTTACACTGGGGAGATGTTATATCACTAGAGCCTCCATAGAGTTACACTGTGACACAGGCTCCATGCACTGGTATATAGAGATACAGCGCCCCCATCCACTAGACTATGGTATTACTGGTTACACTGGGGGATGTTATATCACTAGAGCCTCCCATAGAAGTTACACTGTGACACAGGCTCCATGCACTGGTATATAGAGATACAGCGCCCCCGTCCACTAGACTATGGTATTACTGGTTACACTGGGGAGATGTTATATCACTAGAGCCTCCATAGAGTTACACTGTGACACAGGCTCCATGCACTGGTATATAGAGAACAGCGCCCCCATCCACTAGACTATGGTATTACTGGTTACACTGGGGGATGTTATTTCACTAGAGCCTCCATAGAGTTACACTGTGACACAGGCTCCATGCACTGGTATATAGAGATACAGCGCCCCATCCACTAGACTATGGTATACTGGTTACACTGGGGGATTTTATAATAACTAGCCTCCATAAGAGTTACACTGTGACACAGGCTCCATGCACTGGTATATAGAGGTACAGCGCCCCCATCCACTAGACTATGGTATTACTTGTTACACTGGGGGATGTATATCATCAGAGCCTCCATAGAGTTACACTGTGACACCTGCTCCATGCACTGGTATCTAGAGATACAGCGCCCCATCCACTAGACTATGGTATTACTGGTTACACTGGGGGATGTTATATCACTAGAGCCTCCATAGAGTACACTGTGACACAGGCTCCATGCACGGTATATAGAGATACAGCGCCCCCATCCACTAGACTATGGTATTACTGGATACACTGGGGGATGTTATATCACTAGAGCCTCCATAGAGTTACACTGTGACACCTGCTCCATGCACTGGTATATAGAGATACAGCGCCCCCATCCACTAGACTATGGTATTACTGGATACACTGGGGATGTTTATATCACTAGAGCCTCCATAGAGTTACACTGTGACACAGGCTCCATGCACTGGTATATAGAGATACAGCGCCCCCATCCTCTAGACTATGTATTACTGGTTACACTGGGGAGTTATATCACTAGAGCCTCCATAGAGTTACACTGTGACACCTGCTCCATGAACTGGTATATAGAGATACAGCGCCCCCATCCACTAGACTATGTATTACTGGTTACACTGGGGATGTTATATCACTAGAGCCTCCATAGAGTTACACTGTGACACCTGCTCCATGCACTGGTAATATAGAGATACAGCGCCCCCATCTCTAGACTATGGTATTACTGTTACACTGGGGGGTGTTATATCACTAGAGCCTCCATAGAGTTTACACTGTGACACTTGCTCCATGAACTGGTATATAGAGATACAGCGGCCCCCATCCTCTAGGACTATGGTATTTACTGGTTTTACACTGGGGGGTGTTATATCACTAGAGCCTCCATAGAGTTACACTGTGACACAGGCTCCATGCACTGGTATAGAGAGATACAGCGCCCCCATCCACTAGACTATGGTATTACTGGTTACACCTGGGGGATGTTATATCACTAGAGCCCCCATAGAGTTACACTGTGACACAGGCTCCATGAACTGGTATATAGAGATACAGCGCCCCCATCACTAGACTATGGATACTGTTACACTGGGAGGATGGTTATATCACTAGAGCCTCCTTAGAGTTACACTGTGACACAGGCTCCATGCACTGGTATATAGAGATATAGCGCCCCCATCCACTAGACTATGGTATTACTGGTTACACTGGGGGGGGATGTTATATCACTAGAGCTCCATAGAGTTACACTGTGACACCTGCTCCATGCACTGGTATATAGAGATACAGCGCCCATCCACTAGACTATGGTATTACTGGTTACACTGGGGGGATGTTATATCACTAGAGCCTCCATAGGAGTTACACTGTGACACAGGCTCCATGCACTGGTATATAGAGATACAGCGCCCATCCACTAGACTATGGTATTACTGGTTACACTGGGGGATATTATATCACTAGAGCCTCCATAGATTACACTGTGACACCTGCTCCATGCACTGGTATATAGAGATACAGCGCCCCCATCCACTAGACTATGGTATTTACTGGTTACACTGGGGGATGTTATATCACTAGAGCCTCCATAGAGTTACACTGTGACACAGGGCTCCATGCACTGGTATATAGAGATACAGCGCCCCCATCTCTAGACTATGGTATTACTGGTTACACTGGGGATGTTATATCCTAGAGCCTCATAGAGTACACTGTGACACAGGCTCCATGCACTGGTATATAGAGATACAGCGCCCCCATCCACTAGACTATGGTATTACTGGTACACTGGGGGGATGTTATATCACTAGAGCCTCCATAGAGTTACCACTGTGACACCTGCTCTATACACTGGTATATAGGAGATACAGCGCCCCATCCACTAGACTATGGTATTACTGGTTACACTGGGGGGATGTTATATCACTAGAGCCTCCATAGAGTTACACTGTGACACACGCTCCATGCACTGGTATATAGAGATACAGCGCCCCCATCCTCTAGACTATGGTATTACTGGTTACACTGGGGATGTTATATCACTAGAGCCTCCATAGAGTTACACTGTGACACCTGCTCCATGCACTGGTATATAGAGGTACAGCGCCCCCATCCACTAGACTATGGTATTACTGGGTTACACTGGGGGGATGTTATATCACATAGAGCAGGGGTCCCCAAACTTTTTACTTAGGGGGCCGCTCACTGTCCCCCTCAGACCGTTGGAGGGCCGGACTAAAGTCTAAAAATAAATAGACGGTACATGTGACCGCATCCATAAATACCATGGCACCCCCCTCAATTAATTATTTAATATACCGGTACTGCACCCCCTTGTGAACTATTTTATATATATTGGCCCAATTAATTAATTAATATACCTGGGACCTCCCTCTCTCCATAATATTGATTATGCCTCCCCCACCATTAATTACTAAAATGCCCTCATAATTAATTATTTCCTATACCCGCTCCATTAATTATTTCCTATGCTGCCCCTCATAATTAATTATTTCCTATTCTACCCCTCATAATTAATTATTTCCTATGCTGCCCCTCATAATTAATTATTTCCTATTTTACCCCTCATAATTATTTCCTAAGTGCCCCTTATAATGAATTATTTCTTATTCTACCCTCATTATAATTTATTTCCTATTTTACCCTTCATACAATGTTTCCTATTATCTGCCCTCATAATTAAATTATTTCCTATGCTGCCCTCTAATTATTATTTCCTATTTTACCCTCATAATTATTTCCTAAAGTGCCCTTATAATGAATTATTTCTTATTCTACCCTCATAATTTAATTATTTCCATTTTACCCCTCATTAATTATTTCCTATTCTGCCCCTCATAATTAATTATTCCTATGCTGCCCCTCATAATTAATTATTCCTATTTTACCCCTCATAATTATTCCCTAAAGTGGCCCTTATAATGAATTATTTCTTATTCTACCCCTCTATAATTAATTATTTCCTATTTTACCCCTCATAATTTATTTCCTATTCTACCCCTCAATATTAATTATTTCCTATTCTACCCTCATAATTAATTATTCCTAATCTACCCCTCATAATTAATTATTTCCTATTCTGCCCCTCATAATTAATTATTTCCTTTCTTACCCCTCATAATTAATTATTTCCTATTCTGCCCCTCATAATTAATTATTTTCTAAGCTACCCCTTATAATTAATTATGTCTCTAAGCTACCCCTTATAATTAATTATTTCCTAAGCTGCCCCTCTTAATTACCATTATTTCCTATTCTGCCCCTTATAATTAATTATTCCTAAGCTGCCCCTCATAACCTACTATTGGCCCCCAGTCGCCACAATCTTTTCTATGCCCTTTAATAAAAAAATAAAAACCCTGTACCACACTAAGTCTTCTATCTTCTTGCCGCGTCCGGGCAGGAGGGGTGCGCGGCCGCGTGATGACGTCATCGCGCGGCCGCGCAGCCTAGTTCATGGAGCGATGTGCGCCGGGGTTGTATTCCGGCCACATCGCTCAGTAATTAGCTGCTCGAGCGCCGTTTCCGGCCGCACCGAGCACTATACAGTGACGGGCAGGAGCTTCCTGTCCCGACGGGAGCGGAGGCTCCTGCCCGGACTGCTGGCAGGCCGCGAGGGCCCGGCGCTGGCGCTCAAAGTGTGTGGGGCCGGATCGAAGCGGTCCGCGGGCCGCATGTGGCCCCGGGCGTAGTTTGGGGAACCCTGCACTAGAGCCTCCATAGAGTTCACACTGTAATACCTGCTCCATGCACTGGGTATATAGAGATACAGCGCCCATCCTCTAGACTATGGTATTACTGGTACACCGGGGGGAGTATAAACACTAGGGCCTCCATAGAGTTACACTGTGACCAGGGCTCCATGCACTGGTTATATAGAGATACAGCGCCCCCAGCCATAGACATGGTATTACTGGTTACACTGGGGGATGTTATAACACTAGAGCCTCCATAGAGTTACACTGTGATACCTGCTCCATGCCACCTGGTATATAGAGAATACAGCGCCCCCATCACTAGACTATGGTATTACTGGGTTACACTGGGAGGATTTTATCACTAGAGGCCTCCATAGAGCTTACACTGTGCACACAGGCTCATGCACTGGTATATAGAGATACAGCGCCCCATCCTTCAGACTATGGTATTACTGATTACACTGGGGGATGTATATATCACTAGAGCCTCCATAGAGTTACACTGTGACACAGCTCCATACACTGGTATATAGAGGTATACAGCGCCCCCATCCACTAGACTATTGGTATTAACTGGTTACACTGGGGGGATGTATATACACTAGAGCCTCCATAGGAGTTACACTGTGACACCTGGCTCCATGGCACTGGTATATAGAGTACAGCGGCCCCCATCCCTAGACTATGTATTACTGGTTACACTGGGGGGATGTTATATCACAGGAGCCTCCATAGAGGTTACAACTGTGACACCTGCTCCATGCACTGGTATATAGAGATACAGCGCCCCATCCCCACTAGACTATGGTTTACTGGTTACACTGGGGGATGTCTATATCACTAGAGCTCCATAGAGTTACACTGTGACACACGGGCTCCATGCACATGGTATATAGAGATACAGCGCCCCCATGCTCTACTGGTTACACTGGGGGATGTTATATCACTAGAGCCTCCATAGAGTTAC
>NW_027285716.1:0-29076 GCF_040894005.1 Engystomops pustulosus | reverse complement strand
GGGCATTTATCACCACTTTATTACTTCTATTACTTTTTGAGACTTTTATTTCATTTCATTTTACTTTTTGGTCCAAGCTTCTAAATCAGTGGGGATGATGGATCATGGCCAGGAGATAAATGACTGCATGAAGTCCATAGAAAGGACTTACCTCCCGATCCAGCTCACAGACGTCGTGTCCCGTTACCAGACATTCCCAGATCTCTTTGGCGCGGCTCCAGCCCAGGTACAGGGTGGCTTCTTGTAGGAAAAACGCCAGGAATTTCAGATGAGCCTCCAAATACTGCAATAGTCAACAGTCAGGGTATTATTTTTTTTTCTGACAAAAAACACTTTCTAGATTAGTTAGTACATGCAGCGAGGGATGTTATAGGTTATGTATGTAAGAGAATTTCCTGAAATATATATATAATAATCTGCATTTTTTCCCTGCAGTAGGACGTTCAGTGTCAGATACCTCCCGGTAAGTGTATCTGCCGTCAACCAGAGAGGATCCAGCCAGCCCACCAGGGCCAACAGAGGAGACCGCCAAGCGGTGGCACGCAACCAAACTCGCCGTCACCAACTTCACAATCTCAAAATTCTTCTTCAGGTCCTGGATGATGCTCTGGAAATGGGAACAGGCAGAATCAATGGAAACATTCCGATACATTTAGATTGCAACAATGATTTTAGGATTTTTTTAAAAAAAATTTGATGTACCTTGTCTTGCTTTTGATAGGTTTGCTTGTTGAAAGAGCGAGTTATCTCGTGGAGCTGGCGTAAGGCGGGCACCACCCACACCACCTGCGGGTTGTTGTGCTGAGATGACTGCAATGGAGAAGAGAAAATCCTTGAGTAGGGACTTCTCATGTACTGGGTATGAAGGTGGACATGAGCACATTCAAGGGCTCAGCTTATTGAATAGGCAGCGACCACTACGTACAGATGGCACAGCAATGTAGGTGCCCGCTGCTTCCCTGATCAATGACGTTTCCCTCCATCTCTCACCTTCTTGATGTCCTCTATGCACTTTATGATGTAACTCTTCTTGACGGTCTCTTTCACTGCATAGGCGTCACTAAGGATTGTCAGGTGCTCCTCTAAGGCTTGTTGGATTAGGTTTGATGGTAAGTTGGGCAGGTGGGCGAGATCCCATAGGACTTCTAGTACCTGTAAGAAGATTGGGGTGAGTTGTGCGGCCACCGCTATCATTAGAGTGCATCTTATTAGCTCTGGACGGTCACCTTTCCGGTCGTGGTCTCGTTACGAGCTTCTCTTCCGATACGGCCTATGAGGCTCAATAACTTCTGCCGAACCCGGTCCGCCTCTGTCTCCCAACTCTGAGTAAAGGAAAGGTTCACAGATATGAATGGAAAACACTATACAAGGTAAAAACAAAATGTCTGGCACCAATGGGGCTCACTACACGCGGGTAACTCATAACATATCATTGTCAAACCATAATGTGATATAAACAGCGTGTATCAGGCCTCATGTATACATGACAGCACCAACACTGGTGGAGCCATGTCCTATAGCATGCATCAGGCCTCATGTATACATGACAGCACTGACACTGGTGGAGCCATGTCCTATAGCCTGTATCAGGCCTCATGTATACACGACAGCAGTGACACTGGTGGAGCCATGTCCTATAGCATGTATCAGGCCTCATGTATACATGGCAGTGACACTGGTGGAGCCATGTCCTATAGCATGTATCAGGCCTCATGTATACACGACAGCAGTGACACTGGTGGAGCCATGTCCTATAGCATGCATCAGGCCTCATGTATACATGACAGCAGTGACACTGGTGGAGCCAAGTCCTATAGCATGCATCAGGCCTCATGTATACACGACAGCACTGACACTGGTGGAGCCATGTCCTATAGCATGTATCAGACCTCATGTATATATGGCAGCAGTCACACTGGTGGAGCCATGTCCTATAGCATGCATCAGGCCTCATGTATATATGGCAGCAGTCACACTGGTGGAGCCATGTCCTATAGCATGCATCAGGCCTCATGTATACATGACAGCACTGACACTGGTGGAGCCATGTCCTATAGCATGTATCAGACCTCATGTATATATGGCAGCAGTCACACTGGTGGAGCCATGTCCTATAATGTGCATCAGGCCTCATGTATACACGACAGCACTGACACTGGTGGAGCCATGTCCTATAATGTGTATCAGTCCTCATGTATACACGACAGCACTGACACTGGTGGAGCCATGTCCTATAATGTGTATCAGTCCTCATGTATACACGACAGCACTGACACTGGTGGAGCCATGTCCTATAATGTGTATCAGTCCTCATGTATACACGACAGCACTGACACTGGTGGAGCCATGTCCTATAGCATGTATCAGGCCTCATGTATACATGGCAGTGACACTGGTGGAGCCATGTCCTATAGCATGTATCAGGCCTCATGTATACACGACAGCACTGACACTGGTGGAGCCATGTCCTATAATGTGTATCAGTCCTCATGTATACACGACAGCACTGACACTGGTGGAGCCATGTCCTATAGCCTGTATCAGGCCTTATGTATACACGACAGCACTGACACTGGTGGAGCCATGTCCTATAGCATGTATCAGGCCTCATGTATACATGACAGCACTGACACTGGTGGTTCCATGTCCTATAGCATGTATCAGGCCTCATGTATACATGGCAGTGACACTGGTGGAGCCATGTCCTATAGCATGTATCAGGCCTCATGTATACATGACAGCACTGACACCGGTGGTTCCATGTCCTATAGCATGTATCAGGCCTCATGTATACATGACAGCAGTGACACTGGTGGAGCCATGTACTATACCTTGGGACACATTACCTTCTGAATAAGCTGAAACAAATGGTTGAGTTGCTCTGAGCTGAACTTTGCCGCTGCTGCAGCGATGATTGTGTGGATATTCTCGATCACAGTGGATGACTGTCCCGACTGCTCCAAGAGAAGAAAGATATAGATCGATATATTACCTCCATAATCAAACACTTATCTACTTTTCACAGGATATTCATTAAAAAAAAAACCTCAAAAAGTTAGATTAGATTAAATACAACTACTAGAAACTCCAATAAAAAAAAAAAAATAGTGAAATGGATTTAAAATCTTTTGAAAACATAGAAAAAAGTTAAAATCCAAAACATGGGAATAAAGGGTGGATTAGTTACTTGCTGAATGTGAACTTCTGTCCATGGTTTAAGAAGTTTTTGAATACATTTTGCGATTGTTAATTGGAATTTCTTAGAGCAGGATTTAATTTTGCTTTGAGTTTGTAGGTCTGGAACCTGAAGCCCAGAAACTTTGGTGGAACATCTGATAAATCCCAGGCAAGAAGGACTTCTTCCCTTTGTTGTAGTATATGACAATCAATCAAAAACACTATTACCTGAATGTTCCATATTTTGGAAAGTTCATCTAAGGACAATTTACTGCCCAGCAGTTCAATGATTCCCTTTATGCGGTCACAGTACTGTGCTTGGTCGATGTTACCTGTGGGGAGAGAACGATAAGACTGTATATGTTACTACACTGTAACGAAAGTCCAGCTGTGCACATAGTGGATGCGGTACACACCTTCCAGTGCTATTGACAGGACAGAGTTCTCCACCAGCCAGTCTAGTAGCCGGTCTGTGTCTATGGCGTTCTTCACAGATTTGGATAAAGTGCTGTCCTCAATCAATTTGGTTACCTGAAACAGAAATTTAGAAATGTATAATAGATGAAAATACATACAGGCAGTCGCCTACTGAAGGACACCTGACTGTTTTAGAGTGTAATTCTGATGTACATATGCACCTGATATGATCACATGATTAATCATGTTGTCTCTATATATGGAATGTTGGATTTATCCCATTGCTTGAGAAAGGCTCCTGAATAGGGTCCGAAAAGTTGCACTTGGGTAAATAAAGCACCCACCCGTTTTTTACACTATGTTTGGTGTGCAGTCTCATTTTAGGATTGTAGAAGTCTCTTCACTGACTCCTCACCAAACAGAGCGCCCTCCATTGTGAAGTGGCTTATCTAGGTATTGCAATAATCTGCGACGGATGATATAATCCTCAAGGCAAGTCATCAATAATTTAGCCCTGGGAATCTCATTTAGATACATTTTTGTTTTCTTGTTTATTTTTTTTCACGAACTTTGTTGCTTTTTACATCATGAAGCTACAACTTGTCATCTGATCGGCTTGTTACAATGTATCAGGATAGATAATGTGAATAGCAAATGTCATTGCATAGACTGACACAAAGTAACAGCTGTGATGGCAGAGAAATGAGACATATAAGCAGGGGATTTCCTTCTTTGCACTAGAACGTTACGTAGTTTGAAGCAAATCAAGTGTAGGACGTCATACGGTGGACATGAAATATTCAGGCATCACTAAGGCCACGTTCACGCGTTGTATTTTGAAAAGCGTTACAGCAGCAGGGGAGGGGTGATATGCCGAATTACATTACTGTTAACATTTGCTCTTACAAAACGCAATGTAAACGCAACGTTACCGCATGTGTCAACAATTATGTAATTTGGCAAATCTCCTCTCCTCCGCTGTTGTAAAGTGTTTCAAATTGCAATGTGTGAATGGGGCCTCAGAGATCATGCAAGTCCTGGTTAATGGCAGGGACATGGGGGTCACTTACTTCTTTCAGAGAGTTCATCTTTGCGCTGAAGTGAGGAGACTTGAGCATTCGCAGTAAGATGTCCAGCCTGAGGTCGTCCACCACGTTCACCAGGTCTGGCTGGAAACGCATGCACAGTAATTTAATGGCAGAGAGGAGCTCGGGGATACTGACCAGCCGCTGCGGGGGAAGAGCCAAGGACAATGTGTCAGACAACGCACCCTAAAACTACAGACATACAACCTCCTACACATTATACAAGTCCCTGCACAGAGATCCAGCCATGATTAGGGTCAAGACACCGAGGAGCCATAGCCCGGCCGCATAATTCACATATAATCACCCAGATTATGTCATAACAGAGGACCTGCAGGCCTCACAGGTACTAATAATAGTGCAGACAGTACGGTGCAATAAGATAACAATCAGGAGATTTCCCAATAGTCAAGTGTTAGGTGATTTCCAATGACAAAAACAAAACTGAAAGGGAATCCATCCAGACTGCAGCCAGTGTTATGTACTGTCCCTGAAGTGATGTGTAATCAGACTCGATGTTAGTAGCAGCAGGACAGTCCTATATAGATTAATATTCCTGGATTGTAGCCTCACCAAGCGCACTGGGGGCATGTTTTCACACTGCTGTGAGCAGACAATGTTAGGTAATGTCCCTGGAGAGATGAGTAATGAGACCTTTGTGTTTGTCATTAGTAGCAGCAGGACTGTGATATATGGATTTATATTCCACGATTGTAGCTTCTCCTTCTCCAAGTAAAACATGTCCTCACACTGCTCTGCGCACTCGGCACTGAACTTCTTCACAGCACTCTATCCATTGCATTGCAGTGTGAGGACATGTTCCCAGGACACTTGGAGAAGCTACAATCCGAAAATATAAATCCATAAATACCGTATGCCGTCCTGCTGCTACTAACAACATACATGAAGGTCTGATTACACATCTCTCCAGTGACAATAACCAACACTGGCTGCAGTGAGCACAGAGCACAGCAGTGTGAGGACACACACCCAGTGCATTACAGTTCTGCTGCTACTAACAACATACACCAAGGTCTTATTACTCATATCTCAACATTATCAGCAGTTTTTCATTTTTCAAAACTCCAGATTGCTTCCCTTTAAGTATTAAAGTAATTTTTCTAATAGATAATAGGGTAGCACCTCTGTTACAATGTTACTTACTGGATGAATTCTAGTAAAGAGTTTTTAAAGATGATTTATAATAATATGAACATTTGATCAGGTCATTTTAAGTAGTGTGTTACAAGTATTTGGACAAACAGAGCTAAACAATTCTGCTCTATAGATACCTGGTTACTATGTATCACTACTAATAATGGTCTCCATCTCCAGCTCTGACACACTGCAACAACCCATCAGCTGTGTGAGCTGCTTTCTATAAAAGGTTCTTATTCTAGGAATGTAAACTAGAATTCCCAGCGAGATGCACATAACCTCACCTTGTCCTTGAGGTCCTTCTCCTCCACGTTCTGTACGTATTTGATCATGTTGTGTATCACCCGATCCAGCATTGGCTGAGGGGGAGGACATAAGGCACATGTCACAGAGTAGATGCACACAGACATATCATAGCGAGCGTAGCCTGTAGTGTAAAGTATGGAGGTCATACCTATACACTATATAACAGATCGCTAGGGGTCAGGAGACTAGTAGCTACTCACATTATGGGGCAGCACAAAGTCATGACTATCCCTGTAGAGTGAATGGAGAGCTGGGCACACATGTGGACTGCTGCCAGGGAGTAATTAGGAGCTTTTGGTCTTCCCTCAGTGTATCCTTATGTATCTTTCAATGGGACAAACCCTTTCACACAATTGCAATTTAAATGTAAGCTTTACCTTAGTGTTTTACACATCAATCAGGATGAGAACCTCCATGCTTTATACTGCAGGCTGCATTTAGAGAGGTAGAAAACAGTGCAAAAGCAGCATAAAATTATGTATGTGGGGTATAAAAAAAAAGGAGAGAACACAGCGATTTTCATTAGAGGGGCAGAACATTGTTCTTTCAGGATAGCTGTGGCCCCTGCATAACGGCAGCCAGACCCTACTAATCGAACTTCTAGTACTGGAAAAGGAGTCTCATGTCAGAGATTTTTAGCGGCCACTTACCTGTACAGTAGAGGAATTGAGGTATTCTGCACATACGCCAAGAGGTTGAACCAATGCTGACACTTCCTAGAACAGTAAAGAACAGAAAATCACATTTTATCACAAGAAGAATCCCCGGCAGTGGTCGTCACCCAGGGGTGCATCATGTCCCCTCTGCCATCAAACAGCTTGACCCACACAAGTCAGCCCCAACAATTTGCATTTGATCTCTCTGCGGAAATGAGGATAACACGGAGTCTTAGACCAACCCCTTTCATACAACTAGTCCATCTATAAATGTCCACTGCACTGTTACAATGTATCACTGCAGGTTACAAGAAGCAGCAGGACATTTTTTTTACTGACAACAAGAAGAGGTTTTGTAAAATTCTGTGATATTAGAAAATTTGATCACAATGCCATTTAGAATTAAGTAAATAGATTTACCGCCAGTTCGATTTCATCAGCGTTCAGTTTCGCCTGAATTGCTGTGAGACCGCCAAGTTCTCCGAACTGCAGAAACAAGAATAACCGGACACAACATCAGCAAGTGCTCAAGTATGGCTCCAGGCATGTATCCTGCCCCCCAGCACGAGGAGACAACTCTCATCCTCACATTGCCAGGTAGGATCCCTTCAAATAAGTTAAAGCATAAGATTGTGTCCTTACCCTATTCACGAGGTCCACCAGCCAGCCGTGCGGCTCCTGTAACGACACAAGAGAATGGTACAATGACCTGGGCTGTATATTATATATATATTGTGTTACATCATATCGTATATGGTTTATAATACATTGTATAATATTGCACTGTTTACATTATATGGTATCGTATGTATAAGGCCACATTCACACGTTGTACATACATCCCCCATAGGTCGGCAATTGGCGCATGTATAGCATACATCGCTATGAAGAGGGTCCTCCTCTCCCGGGCACCATCATGTATATAGTATAAGGCTATATTCACATGAACGTGTGCCCGCCGATATAATGAACTGTATACATTATATGATATTGTAGGGATTGTATACATTGTGTTGTATTGTACTGGATACATTATGATTTTGCACACATTATATAATCTTGAATATATTTCACAGTACAAAGGATGTGGTACCGTAGGATTGTATATATTGTATACTGTTCCTTCTATAACCCATACCTTCTGCAAGGCGCTGGCCGGGGACACGGCATAGGTGTTTCCCTCTCCAAAGACATCGGTCCAGTTCTTCTGACACATCTTCATCCGATTCTTGAAATGATATTCATTGTCGGGGTTAAAGGCCTGGAACACAAGATCATTATTTATCCAGAACTATCCGTGTAGCTCCCTGCATCTCCCAAACAAGGCCAGAAAACCTACCACAGTGAGGACCCCCAGGAGCCCGGTGGGGATGGGATCTTGTTTGATCCGTTCTGCTACTAGATCCACCAGCAGCATCAGCATGTTGTAGATCCCCTCGTGGATCTCCGTTCCCCATTTGTGGACAGCACTGGATGTCAGCAGCTGCGAGAAACCAGAGGAAAGTCAGAGCCTTCAGACCCCGGCTGTAAGGTCATAGATTGTCACATATGCAGGACGAGCCCTGTCCACAGACTACAGAGGGTCCTGTACCCAGCTGGATCCAGAGCCGTCAGTCATTACCAAGATCGGCTCTAGTTCTGGAGAATTCTGTATCTTCATGATACAACAATAGGCACGGCTAATGAATAAAATGGGGGAACCCAGCAACCGATCCAGGACTGGTCCCAATTGGGTTTTCTTAAAAAGAGCCGGGCAGATGATAAATGTATGATCACATGGGGTCCAGTAGTCGGGGTTAATGCAGAACAGATACTGCCTTATACTGAAGACTTGCAGGATCAGCTCACTCTGGAGTCCGCTCCATAGTATCTATGCAATCATGGAAGCAGTACAGGGTAGAGCTGAGCTCGTGGGACGTTCGGAGTTACAGTTGGGTCGAATGACCCAGACATATGGCTCGATTGGCGGCCAAACAATCCAAGAAAATCGACGCCCCAGCAACTAGCCAAACCGGCAATATGTCCGGGTCGCACGGCCAAACCCAAACGCTGGGTCCACTCATCTCTAGTATAGGGCAGTATAGGGCCACTTACATTGTACTGTTCTGGTTTGTTTGGGGCGGGTCTTGGCTATAGGACCCCACATGATCAGATATTAATCCAAGATCCTGTGGAAAGGGGAATTATGTCCATTCAAATAATATCTTACAATAACCTGCGGTTGTTATCCATCAGGTTTTCTAGATTATAGGAACCTCACTGTAGACAGATCCAATGCAACAAAACAGAACCAAAAGCCTGAGAATCCCCAGGAGCCTCCAGGTACAACATTTACCTTCTTAAAAGCCTCGGGCATACATCTCTCCATGAACCTCTTGCAGTTTTCATCAGAGTCTGACAGACCTGTAGAGAGAAGGAGGTCATCATATGATGTGTTATAGAGCAGGATGACATCACTCCTATGTATGATGTCAGCGGGTCCCATGATACATTACATTTTAGTGACTGGTACCGTGCGTTTGTATCTCTGCTATCCTGCTCCATCACCTTCTCTATGTATCCGTAGCCTTACACAGCACTGCCAATAACTTGGTCTTATACTGGAGTGTACAGCCACAGGGAGACCCCAGACTAGATCCAAACTGGGGTGACCCAAGTGCAATGTAGATGCTGGGTGTTGTAGTGCACAAACAGGGCACCATAGACACAGCAGCTGTTCCTCATGGGACACGGGATATGTTATTTTTAGGTGCTGGACGGAGGCTACCGAGATTATTCCAGCTCCCTGCAGGATACATGAAGACTCAACCCCACAGCCAAACTATGGCCTCCGTATAAAGGTGCCAATGTTATAATGTTAGCGATACAGCCCGGTCATTAAGAGGTTAACCTACCGAGCTTGGCCAGATACGTGGAGGCGATCAAGCACTTGCCCAGGGACTCCTCTCTCTTGTAGGGGATGGACCAGTGGTCGGTGAGCACCCGGCTCTCCAGCTCGTACAGGTTTGTGGTGGGGAACTCGATGCTTTCTCCAGAGCAGTTTCCATTCTCATCGTTCTTCTAAAATTAACAAAAAATTTTAAAGAATTAAAAAAGAAAAAAAAAAAAAAAAGCTTATTAAAATGAAACAGTTATTCAAAAAATCCCAGTATAATGTGTGCCGTCCATCAGACTGATACAATCTCGTAATGTTTCTATTGCCCGATACATTGTAACGATGGCCTCACCTATGGACACAATGTTCTGTGTGATCGTATACAACAGCAGGACGTTTCTATTCACTGACACGGATCAGAGGCACTGACATGTATGACACGCATCACGTCTCACTCTCAGAGAATGGGTTAGATTTCGGGGATTATTCTTGCAAAGATTTTGTGACGTTCACTCCCTGATTCTACTGTCAAGGTTACTGAATGTATCACAAAACAGATCCAAATCTACAAAGTGCAGTAACATCTCAGGACAGTAATGTTACAGGAATCCTGGAAACCCCCCCGGGAGGTGCGAGGAGTCACCTCCTGTAAGACAGAGGGGTAAATAAGAGACCCCAGCGATGTGACGCTGCCCCCTCCCTGATCCGAAGGTCCGATGCCGTCACATGATTTGGGATGTGCTCAGGATTTTGGCAGCGGCGCAGGATTTATTCTGGGACATTGTGTGTGAATGAGGCCGCACACAGGAGCTTTGTCTGGGGGGAGAGCGAAGGGAAACGAATTGAGGGGAATAAAATTATAAAGCAATGACCTTTGTGATCCCTTTTAAGACTAGCGGAGACACCGCGATGATCCTAATAATGAAGCTGCTGCAGCGCCCCTTTGGTGCTTTGTACACTACACCACTATAGCCTGCACGGCTGCACCATACACTGGACCTGCAGATCAACGCCTGGGACAATATGCATCTGAGCCGTTGCTCACCCAGCTTTCCCAGACTCCAGAACGGGAAGGCAGCAGGACTGTGGGAGTAGGCCAAAGACAGACAGTAATTCTTGAGGACAAGCTCACCCAGCTTTCCCACAGTCCTGTCCACACAAAAGGCACATTGGAGAAAGGTCAGGAACCTAGGAAAGCTGGATAACCCCCCAGGTATGGGAGCTGCTGTTTATCACAGAGGGGGGCGCAATGCACGTAACACACATACAAATGCCTGCATTATCCATTGGGCGGCTGCAGGTGACATCCACTGCTCCTCCGGGCACTGACAGGCGGATTTATCCGATGTCTCATTCACACTGAGCCCATTGATTCATCCGTCCGCACAGCTGGAGGAACAGAGACGCAGTGTAACAAGTCGCCGAACCGCGGGAGAGCGACACAGACCGGGCGCTAACTACAACGCCACAAAGAGCGTATTCTATCACATCATCCAGGACGTCCGCTCACTCACCCCAATCATCCATTATCAAACCTACAGCTGCTTATAACGATAATGAACAGAATGCGACATCCACAGTAAAGACTGACATCACCTGAGCAATAACAGCAACACATCTATAATGTCTACTACAACATGATCACATATACATGTACGTGTCCGGGATACCCCATTAACATCAGTCTGGTATCAGAGGTCCCCGGGCCCCAAACCTTAATATAAGAGGACAATCCCTTAATGTGATCAAACTGCTGTGTCCAGAGACTGTGCAATGTTTACTCTGGAGAGAAGAGAAGATTACACAACAGTCTCACATGTCACATCCCAAATATATCATATACAGAGACCAGGAGGAGGAGGTCGCCCCCACTGCACCAGCAGCAGAAAAGTGAGTGCAGCTCTGGGGTATAATACAGGATGTAACTCAGGATCAGTACAGGATAAGTAATGTCATGTATGTACACAGTGACTGCACCAGCAGAATAGTGAGTGCAGCTCTGGGGTATAATACAGGATGTAACTCAGGATCAGTACAGGATAAGTAATGTCATGTATGTACCCAGTGACTGCACCAGCAGCAGATAGTGAGTGCAGCTCTGGGGTATAATACAGGATGTAACTCAGGATCAGTACAGGATAAGTAATGTCATGTATGTACACAGTGACTGCACCAGCAGCAGAATAGTGAGTGCAGCTGTGGGGTATAATACAGGATGTAACTCAGGATCAGTACAGGATAAGTAATGTCATGTATGTACACAGTGACTGCACCAGCAGCAGAATAGTGAGTGCAGCTCTGGGGTATAATACAGGATGTAACTCAGGATCAGTACAGGATAAGTAATGTCATGTATGTACACAGTGACTGCACCAGCAGCAGAATAGTGAGTGCAGCTCTGGGGTATAATACAGGATGTAACTCAGGGTCAGTACAGGATAAGTAATGTCATGTATGTACACAGTGACTGCACCAGCAGCAGAATAGTGAGTGCAGCTCTGCGGTATAATACAGGATGTAACTCAGGATCAGTACAGGATAAGTAATGTCATGTATGTACATAGTGACTGCACCAGCAGCAGAATAGTGAGTGCAGCTCTGGGGTATAATACAGGATGTAACTCAGGATCAGTACAGGATGAGTAATGTCATGTATGTACATAGTGACTGCACAAGCAGCAGAATAGTGAGTGCAGCTCTGGAGTATAATACAGGATGTAACTCAGGATCAGTACAGTATAAGTAATGTCATGTATGTACACAGTGACTGCACCAGCAGCAGAATAGTGAGTGCAGCTCTGGGGTATAATACAGGATGTAACTCAGGATCAGTACAGGATAAGTAATGTCATGTATGTACATAGTGACTGCACCAGCAGCAGAATAGTGAGTGCAGCTCTGGGGTATAATACAGGATGTAACTCAGGATCAGTACAGGATAAGTAATGTCATGTATGTACACAGTGACTGCACCAGCAGCAGAATAGTGAGTGCAGCTCTGGAGTATAATACTGGATGTAACTCAGGATCAGTACAGGATGAGTAATGTCATGTATGTACATAGTGACTGCACCAGCAGCAGAATAGTGAGTGCAGCTCTGGAGTATAATACAGGATGTAACTCAGGATCAGTACAGGATAAGTAATGTCATGTATGTACATAGTGACTGCACCAGCAGCAGAATAGTGAGTGCAGCTCTGGGGTATAATACAGGATGTAACTCAGGATCAGTACAGGATAAGTAATGTCATGTATGTACACAGTGACTGCACCAGCAGCAGAATAGTGAGTGCAGCTCTGGTGTATAATACAGGATGTAACTCAGGATCAGTACAGGATAAGTAATGTCATGTATGTACTCAGTGACTCCACTAGGAGAATAGTGAGTCCGCACACTCCGGGGCTGGATACTCTACAGATATCATTGTGCAGTTTCTTCCTCTGCCTTTCATTTGATCATCATAAATGAGAAGTAACATAACAGGAAGTCTGCGGTGAGAGAGCGATGCGTCTCCTCTGTCCGGCCTCCGGGATGTGTTCACATGACAGATGGGTCTCAGCCCAAATTCTAGAATTTTGGGGGAATAACTTTCACCTCCTGGAGATTCTTTATACAGAAATGAGAAGCAGAAGTCACAGTATTTACCATCCGTCTCTATAGTGACTTCGACTACAACAAGTATTCCAAACCCCAGAAAAACCAGGGATACATCTGCAGAGCATCGCACCCGTGACCATCACTTACTATGAGTGGGAACTATGGGACATACACTGCAGTCTCTGTAACACACAGGAAGAGTTGTGCGAAGCTCAGCGCAAAGGCCACAGCAGTGTGAGGACACTACCCCAGTGCACTTGGAGAAACTATAATCCTGGAATATAATTCCATATATCACAATCCTGCTGCTACTAACAACATACACAAAGGTGTGATTACACATCTCTCCAGGGACAATACATAACACTGGCTGCAGTCTGAAGGATCACATGATGCATCTGCCGACCCTTAACAAACATCTAACATGATCCGACTCACTGTGTACATACATGACATTACTTATCCTGTACTGACCCTGAGTTACATCCTGTATTATACTCCAGAGCTGCACTCACTATTCTGCTGCTGGTGCAGTCACTGTGTACATACATGACATTACTTATCCTGTACTGACCCTGAGTTACATCCTGTATTATACTCCAGAGCTGCACTCACTATTCTGCTGCTGGTGCAGTCACTGTGTACATACATGACATTACTTATCCTGTACTGACCCTGAGTTACATCCTGTATTATATCCCAGCGCTGCACTCACTATTCTGCTGGTGCAGTCACTGTGTACATACATGACATTACATATCCTGTATTATACTCCAGAGCTGCACTCACTATTCTGCTGCTGGTGCAGTCACTGTACATACATGACATTACTTATGCTGCACTGATCCTGAGTTACATCCTGTATTATACCCCAGAGCTGCACTCACTATTCTGCTGCTGGTGCAGTCACTGTGTACATACATGACATTACTTATCCTGTACTGACCCTGAGTTACATCCTGTATTATACTCCAGAGCTGCACTCACTATTCTGCTGCTGGTGCAGTCACTGTGTACATACATGACATTACTTATCCTGTACTGATCCTGAGTTACATCCTGTATTATACCCCAGAGCTGCACTCACTATTCTGCTGCTGGTGCAGTCACTGTACACATACATGACATTACTTATCCTGTACTGATCCTGAGTTACATCCTGTATTATACCCCAGAGCTGCACTCACTATTCTGCTGCTGGTGCAGTCACTGTGTACATACATGACATTACTTATCCTGTACTGATCCTGAGTTACATCCTGTATTATACCCCAGAGCTGCACTCAATATTCTGCTGCAGTCACTGTACACATACATGACATTACTTATCCTGTACTGATCCTGAGTTACATCCTGTATTATACTCCAGAGCAGCACTCACTATTCTGCTGCTGGTGCAGTCACTGTGTACATACATGACATTACTTATCCTGTACTGATCCTGAGTTACATCCTGTATTATACTCCAGAGCTGCGCTCACTATTCTGCTGCTGGTGCAGTCACTGTGTACATACATGACATTACTTATCCTGTACTGATCCTGAGTTACATCCTGTATTATACTCCAGAGCTGCACTCACTATTCTGCTGCTGGTGCAGTCACTGTGTACATACATGACATAACTTATCCTGTACTGATCCTGAGTTACATCCTGTATTATACCCCAGAGCTGCACTCACTATTCTGCTGCTGTGTAGTCACTGTGTACATACATGACATTACTTATCCTGTACTGATCCTGAGTTACATCATGTATTATACTCCAGAGCTGCGCTCACTATTCTGCTGCTGGTGCAGTCACTGTGTACAATAATGACATTACTTATCCTGTACTGATCCTGAGTTACATCCTGTATTATACTCCAGAGCTGCACTCACTATTCTGCTGCTGGTGCAGTCACTGTGTACATACGTGACATAACTTATCCTGTACTGATCCTGAGTTACATCCTGTATTATACCCCAGAGCTGCACTCACTATTCTGCTGCTGTGTAGTCACTGTGTACATACATGACATTACTTATCCTGTACTGATCCTGAGTTACATCCTGTATTATACCCCAGAGCTGCACTCACTATTCTGCTGCTGGTGCAGTCACTGTGTACATACATGGCGTTACTTATCCTGTACTGATCCTGAGTTACATCCTGTATTATACCCCAGAGCTGCACTCACTATTCTGCTGCTGGTGCAGTCACTGTGTACATACATGACATTACTTATCCTGTACTGATCCTGAGTTACATCCTGTATTATACTCCAGAGCTGCACTCACTATTCTGCTGCTGGTGCAGTCTCTGTGTACATACATGACATTACTTATCCTGTACTGATCCTGAGTTACATCCTGTATTATACTCCAGAGCTGCACTCACTATTCTGCTGCTGGTGCAGTCACTGTGTACATACATGACATTACTTATCCTGTACTGATCCTGAGTTACATCCTGTATTATACTCCAGAGCTGCGCTCACTATTCTGCTGCTGGTGCAGTCACTGTGTACATACATGACATTATTTATCCTGTACTGATCCTGAGTTACATCCTGTATTATACTCCAGAGCTGCGCTCACTATTCTGCTGCTGGTGCAGTCACTGTGTACATACATGACATTATTTATCCTGTACTGATCCTGAGTTACATCATGTATTATACCCCAGAGCTGCACTCATTATTCTGCTGCTGGTGCAGTCACTGTGTACATACATGACATTACTTATCCTGTACTGATCCTGAGTTACATCCTGTATTATACTCCAGAGCTGCACTCACTATTCTGCTGCTGGTGCAGTCACTGTGTACATACATGACATTACTTATCCTGTACTGATCCTGAGTTACATCCTGTATTATACTCCAGAGCTGCACTCACTATTCTGCTGCTGGTGCAGTCACTGTGTACATACATGGCATTACTTATCCTGTACTGATCCTGAGTTACATCCTGCATTATACCCCAGAGCTGCACTCACTATTCTGCTGCTGGTGCAGTCACTGTGTACATACATGACATTACGTATCCAGTACTGATTCTGAGTTACATCCTGTATTATACCCCAGAGCTGCACTCACTATTCTGCTGCTGGTGCAGTCACTGTGTACATACATGGCATTACTTATCCTGTACTGATCCTGAGTTACATACTGTATTATACTCCAGAGCAGCACTCACTATTCTGCTGCTGGTGCAGTCATTGTGTACATACATGACATTACTTATCCTGTACTGATCCTGAGTTACATCCTGTATTATACCCCAGAGCTGCACTCACTATTCTGCTGCTGGTGCAGTCACTGTGTACATACATGACATTACTTATCCTGTACTGATCCTGAGTTACATCCTGTATTATACCCCAGAGCTGCACTCACTATTCTGCTGCTGGTGCAGTCACTGTGTACATACATGACATTACTTATCCTGTACTGATCCTGAGTTACATCCTGTATCATACCGCAGAGCTGCACTCACTATTCTGCTGCTGGTGCAGTCTCTGTGTACATACATGACATTACTTATCCTGTACTGATCCTGAGTTACATCCTGTATTATACCCCAGAGCTGCACTCACTATTCTGCTGCTGGTGCAGTCACTGTGTACATACATGACATTACTTATCCTGTACTGATCCTGAGTTACATCCTGTATTATACTCCAGAGCTGCACTCACTATTCTGCTGCTGGTGCAGTCACTGTGTACAATAATGACATTACTTATCCTGTACTGATCCTGAGTTACATCCTGTATTATACCCCAGAGCTGCACTCACTATTCTGCTGCTGGTGCAGTCACTGTGTACATACATGACATTACTTATCCTGTACTGATCCTGAGTTACATCCTGTATTATATCCCAGAGCTGCACTCACTATTCTGCTGCTGGTGCAGTCACTGTGCACATACATGACATTACTTACCCTGTACTGACCCTGAGTTACATCCTGTATTATACTCCAGAGCTGCACTCACTATTCTGCTGCTGGTGCAGTCTCTGTGTACATACATGACATTACTTATCCTGTACTGATCCTGAGTTACATCCTGTATTATACCCCAGAGCTGCACTCACTATTCTGCTGCTGGTGCAGTCACTGTGTACATACATGACATTACTTATCCTGTACTGATCCTGAGTTACATCCTGTATTATACTCCAGAGCTGCACTCACTATTCTGCTGCTGGTGCAGTCACTGTGTACATACATGACATTACTTATCCTGTACTGATCCTGAGTTACATCCTGTATTATACTCCAGAGCTGCACTCACTATTCTGCTGCTGGTGCAGTCACTGTGTACATACATGACATTACTGGTCCTGTGGCTATAGAGGGTTATGATGCTGGGAGTGCAGGCCCGGGGGCTATAGAGAACTATGAGTGCACACTCCAGCTTTTATTACGTTAAACCAAGTTCAGGACTATCTGGGTCGTCTCTACATTGCAGTTTTACATTCAGGATTAGGGGGCAGCTGGATCCTGACCCCAATATTGCAAAAATAAGGAATCTTTTTTTTCTTTTATAAACCAGAGATGTTTAGTAAAAGTTAAAAGGATCAAGTTCTCTGCTCAGTCGCTTCACACGAGGCTGAGAAGATTCCCGAGAGACGATACATGGAGTCCCAGGCGGGAGGGCAACAGACATCGTACAGCGGAGCCGCACATACAACACCGCACCCCATAGTGGCAACACGAATGTGCAACAGGATCATCTTAAAGGGGTTGTCCAAACTAAAAATACTGATGATGACGTATTCCAAGGATCAGATGTTCTTGTAGCTGATACATAGAGAATGGAACAGAAAGCAGACAGCGCCGTTCTCTGTGTAGTGGACAGAGCTAGTTAATGCAAATCAGCTTTATATCTATGAATAGGAGGTAAGTGACTCAGTTCAGCCACTACACAGGGAACGGCGCTGTCTGCTTCCATTATCTGTGGGGCTTGATGTTAATCTGATGCCCAGGACTTCATCCATAGATCAGTTATCAATGTTATTAATCTGAAAAACACCATTAAAGCCGCCACTAGGGGGAGCTACCAGTAGTCAGGGGTAATACAGGATTCATTCCCTCCCCTATAATTCAGGTGTAATACACATGTGACAGGGTGCGGGGGTCTCCTGGTGCCTCCTTCAGGGCGGCTGCGGCTCCAGTACTGAGACTATAACCAGTAACCACAGAGGAGACGTCTCTGCAGCGACAGATAGTGACACGTCCTTGCGTCAGACAACGTCCCCCGGGAGGGATCATCTGCAGAGACAAATCACAGGGGAGAAGCCCAAACTAGAGACTCCGAGGCCTTACAGGAAAAGCCAAAACATAATAATACAACACGTGTCCCGAGACTCATCCCTCATAGACCACAAATCAGCTGAGGAGTCGTTACAATGTATCCAGTGTCATACACACTGCTCTGCTGACAGCTCGCTACAATGTATCTGCTCTAGAAAATACAATGGGGCAGATTTATCAAGCTGTCTGAATGTCAGAATATTTCTAGTTGCCCATGGCAACCAGAGGAGGAGCCCCCGGCAGGCAGGGGCCGCCGCAGAGGAGGAGCCCCCGGCAGGCAGGGGCCGCCGCAGAGGAGGAGCCCCCGGCAGGCAGGGGCCGCCGCAGAGGAGGAGCCCCCGGCAGGCAGGGGCCGCCGCAGAGGAGGAGCCCCCGGCAGGCAGGGGCCGCCGCAGAGGAGGAGCCCCCGGCAGGCAGGGGCCGCCGCAGAGGAGGAGCCCCCGGCAGGCAGGGGCCGCCGCAGAGGAGGAGCCCCCGGCAGGCAGGGGCCGCCGCAGAGGAGGAGCCCCCGGCAGGCAGGGGCCGCCGCAGAGGAGGAGCCCCCGGCAGGCAGGGGCCGCCGCAGAGGAGGAGCCCCCGGCAGGCAGGGGCCGCCGCAGAGGAGGAGCCCCCGGCAGGCAGGGGCCGCCGCAGAGGAGGAGCCCCCGGCAGGCAGGGGCCGCCGCAGAGGAGGAGCCCCCGGCAGGCAGGGGCCGCCGCAGAGGAGGAGCCCCCGGCAGGCAGGGGCCGCCGCAGAGGAGGAGCCCCCGGCAGGCAGGGGCCGCCGCAGAGGAGGAGCCCCCGGCAGGCAGGGGCCGCCGCAGAGGAGGAGCCCCCGGCAGGCAGGGGCCGCCGCAGAGGAGGAGCCCCCGGCAGGCAGGGGCCGCCGCAGAGGAGGAGCCCCCGGCAGGCAGGGGCCGCCGCAGAGGAGGAGCCCCCGGCAGGCAGGGGCCGCCGCAGAGGAGGAGCCCCCGGCAGGCAGGGGCCGCCGCAGAGGAGGAGCCCCCGGCAGGCAGGGGCCGCCGCAGAGGAGGAGCCCCCGGCAGGCAGGGGCCGCCGCAGAGGAGGAGCCCCCGGCAGGCAGGGGCCGCCGCAGAGGAGGATCCCCCGGCAGGCAGGGGCCGCCGCAGAGGAGGATCCCCCGGCAGGCAGGGGCCGCCGCAGAGGAGGATCCCCCGGCAGGCAGGGGCCGCCGCAGAGGAGGATCCCCCGGCAGGCAGGGGCCGCCGCAGAGGAGGATCCCCCGGCAGGCAGGGGCCGCCGCAGAGGAGGATCCCCCGGCAGGCAGGGGCCGCCGCAGAGGAGGATCCCCCGGCAGGCAGGGGCCGCCGCAGAGGAGGATCCCCCGGCAGGCAGGGGCCGCCGCAGAGGAGGATCCCCCGGCAGGCAGGGGCCGCCGCAGAGGAGGATCCCCCGGCAGGCAGGGGCCGCCGCAGAGGAGGAGCCCCCGGCAGGCAGGGGCCGCCGCAGAGGAGGAGCCCCCGGCAGGCAGGGGCCGCCGCAGAGGAGGATCCCCCGGCAGGCAGGGGCCGCCGCAGAGGAGGATCCCCCGGCAGGCAGGGGCCGCCGCAGAGGAGGATCCCCCGGCAGGCAGGGGCCGCCGCAGAGGAGGATCCCCCGGCAGGCAGGGGCCGCCGCAGAGGAGGATCCCCCGGCAGGCAGGGGCCGCCGCAGAGGAGGATCCCCCGGCAGGCAGGGGCCGCCGCAGAGGAGGATCCCCCGGCAGGCAGGGGCCGCCACAGAGGAGGAGCCCCCGGCAGGCAGGGGCCGCCACAGAGGAGGAGCCCCCGGCAGGCAGGGGACGCCACAGAGGAGGAGCCCCCGGCAGGCACAGGCCACCACAGAGGAGGAGCCCCCGGCAGGCACAGGCCACCACAGAGGAGGAGCCTCCAGCAGGCACAGGCCACCACAGAGGAGGAGCCTCCAGCAGGCACAGGCCACCACAGAGGAGGAGCCTCCAGCAGGCACAGGCCACCACAGAGGAGGAGCCTCCAGCAGGCACAGGCCACCACAGAGGAGGAGCCTCCAGCAGGCACAGGCCACCACAGAGGAGGAGCCTCCAGCAGGCACAGGCCACCACAGAGGAGGAGCCTCCAGCAGGCACAGGCCACCACAGAGGAGGAGCCTCCAGCAGGCACAGGCCACCACAGAGGAGGAGCCTCCAGCAGGCACAGGCCACCACAGAGGAGGAGCCTCCAGCAGGCACAGGCCACCACAGAGGAGGAGCCTCCAGCAGGCACAGGCCACCACAGAGGAGGAGCCTCTACCTCTGCCCCCGGGAGTGGAGGCGTCTCGGGGAGTACAAGCTGCGGAGGCGCAGACACCCCACAGTCTGAGCACCACAAGCATCACATGGCTGAGGACACGTCACATATCAACATATCTCTCAAACCTTTCATTACAGTTCAGTCCTTATTTTTCAGCCTAAGGCTCATCCTGAGCTGCCTGCTTCCTGAATAAAATGTGAAGATTCCATTACACCCTGACAGGACACACAGGGGGCGATGTGACCTTTAAATGTCTCTATGATCGGCTCTGCACATACATGTAACACGTGGACAGCCCCCGCAGCATCAGCATCTTCTACAGAACACAGAAACAAAACCTCAGCTCTGTACAATGCAGCAGAATGCAATCTATTGTTCTCTGCTGTCAGCCAGTTCTATGCTAGGTAAAGGCTGACCGCAGGGAGACAAGTGATGAGCTCTAGAGACCATCCTGACCCCGGGGTCATCACCTCATGTCACACCGACATCACATGTATCTCAGGACGCCGCCAGGTCACATGACCGCAGATGAACAGACCTCCCAGCTGACTGTCTCCCCCCTCTAGGGGTCTGTGGTAAACGTCTGATGTGGTGTAATAGCGCAAGATCTGGGGAAGACCCCATAGACTGTGGTGCCGGAGGGGAGGAAATGACTGTACTGCACCAGGGGCTGAATTTTACTATAAAGATATCCCGCCTCCCCCCCTGGGGCCACCCCCTCCTGTCATCCCGCCTCCCCCCCTGGGGCCACCCCCTCCTGTCATCCCGCCTCCCCCCCTGGGGCCACCCCCTCCTGTCACCCCGCCTCCCCCCCTGGGGCCACCCCCTCCTGTCACCCCGCCTCCCCCCCTGGGGCCACCCCCTCCTGTCATCCCGCCTCCCCCCCTGGGGCCACCCCCTCCTGTCACCCCGCCTCCCCCCCTGGGGCCACCCCCTCCTGTCACCCCGCCTCCCCCCTGGGGCCACCCCCTCCTGTCACCCCGCCTCCCCCCCTGGGGCCACCCCCTCCTGTCACCCCGCCTCCCCCCTGGGGCCACCCCCTCCTGTCACCCCGCCTCCCTCGGGTGACCCCCTCCTGTCACCTCCCTCCCTCGGGTGACCCCCTCCTGTCACCTCCCTCCCTCGGGTGACCCCCTCCTGTCACCTCCCTCCCTCGGGTGACCCCCTCCTGTCACCTCCCTCCCTCGGGTGACCCCCTCCTGTCACCTCCCTCCCTCGGGTGACCCCCTCCTGTCACCTCCCTCCCTCGGGTGACCCCCTCCTGTCACCTCCCTCCCTCGGGTGACCCCCTCCTGTCACCTCCCTCCCTCGGGTGACCCCCTCCTGTCACCCCCCTCCCTCGGGTGACCCCCTCCTGTCACCTCCCTCCCTCGGGTGACCCCCTCCTGTCACCTCCCTCCCTCGGGTGACCCCCTCCTGTCACCCCCCTCCCTCGGGTGACCCCCTCCTGTCACCCCCCTCCCTCGGGTGACCCCCTCCTGTCACCTCCCTCCCTCGGGTGACCCCCTCCTGTCACCTCCCTCGGGTGACCCCCTCCTGTCACCCCCCTCCTTCGGGTGACCCCCTCCTGTCACCTCCCTCCCTCGGGTGACCCCCTCCTGTCACCTCCCTCCCTCGGGTGACCCCCTCCCTCGGGTGACCCCCTCCTGTCACCTCCCTCCCTCGGGTGACCCCCTCCTGTCACCCCCCTCCCTGGGGTGACCCCCTCCTGTCACCCCCCTCCCTCGGGTGACCCCCTCCTGTCACACACATGGCGGCGGGGTGACAGCTCTCACCTCGGGCTCCACCACCTCATGGTAGGCGGGCGGGGGGTCGAAGCCTGAGCTCCTGCTGCCGTCTCCCCGGGAGCCGCTGTCCATGGGCTCGTAGCCGTAGTCCAGGCCGGGCCGCTCGTTAGTCAGCAGGGCCACCGCCTCGTTGATGTCGTTCTTGGCCAGGCGCAGGGCCTTGCGGATGGCGCCCGGGTCGGAGAAGCCCATGCAGAGCAGCGTGGTCATGTGCTGCTCCTCCTCGGTCTCCATGCTGCCGCCCGCTCCTCACACCGGGGATCACGCCCTGAGCCTCACGGCAGAGCTCCTGTGCGCCGCCATGTTGACTGGCAGCCCGGACTGTCCGCCCCGGACACGCCCACACTCGGCTGGAAGCGAGGGCGGGGACGGATGTGTCACCTGACCGGTCACATGACCTCTCAGAACCGGATGGCCATGTTGTGGCTGGAACAATGTTTTCTCTTCCGGAGGTCGGGCGGTGGCACGTGACCCCCGAGCCGGATCTTATTTGCGGCCATGTTGTGGCTGGCGTAATTCCCTGGAAGCTTTCTGAGCCTCAAGTGACCGCCATGTTGCGAATGGCATTGGCAGCTTCACGGCATCTTCCTTCTACTCTGAGTAAGAGCTACAATAGGCAACCAAAGGTGAGGGTCTATTATGGAGCTGCACAGAGCACAGCAGTGTGAGGACACACCCCAAGTTAAGAGAAAACAACTGAGGCCCTGTTGCAGATCACGTCAGAGTCTGATCAGGGAGCGATCAGTGTTTGGTCAGTGAAAAACTGACATTTTGCATCAGAGTTTGTTCAGTGTCTCAGTTTTTCACGTGTGTTTTCAATGTGTTTTTATCGCACGCATAGCACTTGCCTGTGTCTCAGAGTGCGATGCGTTTTTGGTGCATCTCCATAGACTTGTATGGTGCGTTTTTCATGCGCGTCACATGCCGAGATTTAAATGCGTGAAAAAAATGATTGTAGTGCGTCAGAGTGCAATGCAAGTTCTGGACTGTGCCCGTTCTTTAATGTTAAAATGACTTGCACAGATATTTCAGTAGTGGGTGCGCTGCAATTGTGTCGCATGCAACCATTTTTTATTGGTGCAGCTGCGATGGCTTCCATGTGACACAGATTAGGGGGCCAGTCCTATGATGGCCAGTTATAACCCAGGTCTCTGGTCTTATGATGTCACACAGGTGCACAGCTCGCTAAATCTCTGGTCATGTGATGTCACTTAGGTACACAGCTCATCACATATCCTGGGTTATGTGATGTCACACAGGTGCATGGCTAGTTATATCCTGGGTTATGTGATGTCACACAGGTGCACGGTTCGTTATATCCCTGGTCATGTGATGTCACACAGGTGCACGGCTAGTTATGTCCCTGGTCATGTGATGTCACACAGGTGCATGGCTTGTTATATCCCTGGTCATGTGATGTCACACAGGTGCACGGCTCGTTATATCCCTGGTCATGTGATGTCACACAGGTCCATGGCTTGTTATAAGACACAGCTCTGGTTACTTATGAGCCATTCACCTGTGTGACACTGCATTACTAGGGATATAATAAGCCGTGCACCTGTGTGACATCACATCACCAGGCATATAACAGGGGGTGCACCTGTGTGACATCACATCACCAGGCATATAACAGGGGGTGCACCTGTGTGACATCACATCACCAGGCATATAACAGGGGGTGCACCTGTGTGACATCACATCACCAGGCATATAACAGGGGGTGCACCTGTGTGACATCACATCACCAGGCATATAACAGGGGGTGCACCTGTGTGACATCACATCACCAGGCATATAACAGGGGGTGCACCTGTGTGACATCACATCACCAGGCATATAACAGGGGGTGCACCTGTGTGACATCACATCACCAGGCATATAACAGGGGGTGCACCTGTGTGACATAACATCACCAGGCATATAACAGGGGGTACACCTGTGTGACATAACATCACCAGGCATATAACAGGGGGTGCACCTGTGTGACATAACATCACCAGGCATATAACAGGGGGTGCACCTGTGTGACATAACATCACCAGGCATATAACAGGGGGTGCACCTGTGTGACATAACATCACCAGGCATATAACAGGGGGTGCACCTGTGTGACATCACATGACGAGGCATATAACAGGGGGTGCACCTGTGTGACACTAGGGTTTTAACGTGCTTTGTGCCTGTATAACATCACATGACTGGATTTTTACCCACGCTTTTTATAGTGTGACAGCGAGCAGGAGGCTTTGCATCTCGCCATGACATAAGCCTCACCAGCCTCTTCTCTGGACTAATGTTTCATATCGGGAACAATATGGCTGCGCCCCCTCCGGTACCTGCTGACTTAGATAAATACATATAGTTACAGATAGAGATAAGAATCTGTCAGTTCTTAGGCCACACACCAGGGGGCAGCGTGCAGCTACAGAAAACTTCACATACACAATGGGGGGAATGAAGTCCTGATACATCTCCCCCAATGTCTTGAAAAAAACCTCGCAACAAAAACCTCTTCAAAGTGACCACCCAAAATCGTATTGTGATGTGGTCTTCGGGGGGGGGGGTCATATATTTTGCAGCTTTAAAGGCCTATGACATTGTGCCTGGTCTGTATACAGGGGTGGGCTTTATAAAGTTTATAAAAGTATACCAACATTGATTATTTACAGAATAGGGCATGGGGGCCAAATCCGGCCCATGACCTTGTGTTATCCGGGCCGTGACCTTGTGTTATCCGGCACGTGACCTTGTGTTATCCAGGCCGGCTCTTATGTTATCCGGGCCGTGACCTTGTGTTATCCGGCACGTGACCTTGTGTTATCCAGGCCGGCTCTTATGTTATCCGGCCCGTGACCTTGTGTTATCCGGCCCGTGACCTTGTGTTATCCAGGCGGATCTTATGTTATCCGGCCCGTGACCTTATGTTATCCGGCCCGTGACCTTATGTTATCCGGCCCGTGACCTTATGTTATCCGGCCCGTGACCTTATGTTATCCGGCCCGTGACCTTATGTTATCCGGCCCGTGACCTTATGTTATCCGGCCCGTGACCTTATGTTATCCGGCCCGTGACCTTGTGTTATCCAGGCCGGATCTTATGTTATTTGACCCACGGCCTTCTATTATCGGCCCGGCTCTTGTGTTTTACGGCCCTGCGCCCTTGTGTTATCCTGCTCTTGTGATATCCGCCCGGCTCTTGCGTTATCCGGCCCGGCTCTTGCGTTATCCGGCCCGGCTCTGGCGTTATCCGGCCCGGCTCTGGCGTTATCCGGCCCGGCTCTGGCGTTTATCCGGCCCGGCTCTGGCGTTATCCGGCCCGGCTCTGGCGTTATCCGGCCCGGCTCTGGCGTTATCCGGCCCGGCTCTGGCGTTATCCGGCCCGCCTGTGGCTACTGGAGTTGCTGTAGATAATGGAGGCAGTTTTTGGACAGGAATGCAGTGGGTACTGGGGGCACTGACTAATGGGGTGGAGTGTGACTGCTGGGGAGGCACTATGGCTACTGGGGTACTGTGATTGCTGGGGGTGGCATTGTGGCTGCTGGGGGCAATATGACAGCTGGGGGCAGTGTGGCGGCTGCTTCTGGGGGGCAATATGACAGCTGGGGGCAGTGTGGCTGCTGCTGGGGGGGCAATATGACTGCTGGGGGCAGTGGGGCTGCTGGGGGGGGGGCAGTGTGGCTGTTGGGGTGGGATGTCGCATGAGCCATCAATCCACACAGAACGTGTGAACGCAGCTTAGTTGGTTTAGCCGGGAAGGAGTTAATCAGGCAGAGAACTTTTCATGAAGCTTTAGTTTAATTAAGGACGAGACTCCATGACAAAGAGAATCTCTTCTTCACTTTTCAGCAGCTCTGGACCAGACCCAGCGAGTCCTGAGCATCATCTCTGGCATCAGGAGCAACACAGAACAATGTCCTTATGTCCTCCACTACTTACCATAGACATCCAGAGCACGCAGAGCACAGAAAGAAGCCCCGACATGTCAGCAGCCATACATAGTCTCACTGTATAGAAATATCAGACCCCCAGGTTATACCAGCTGTACATATATCATTATATACAGGAGATCCCAGGTTATACCAGCTGTACATATATCATTATATACAGGAGATCCCCAGGTTATAGCGGCTGTACATATATCATTATATACAGGAGATCCCCAGGTTATACCGGCTGTACATATATCATTATATACAGGAGATCTCCAGGTTATACCGGCTGTACATATATCATTATATACAGGAGATCCCCAGGTTATACCGGCTGTACATATATCATTATATACAGGAGATCCCAGGTTATACCGGCTGTACATATATCATTATATACAGGAGATCCCCAGGTTATACCGGCTGTACATATATCATTATATACAGGAGACCCCCAGGTTATACCGGCTGTACATATATCATTATATACAGGAGACCCCCAGGTTATACCGGCTGTACATATATCATTATATACAGGAGACCCCCAGGTTATACGGCTGTACATATATCATTATATACAGGAGATCCCCAGGTTATACCGGCTGTACATATATCATTATATACAGGAGATCCCCAGGTTATACCGGCTGTACATATATCATTATATACAGGAGACCCCCAGGTTATACCGGCTGTACATATATCATTATATACAGGAGACCCCCAGGTTATACCGGCTGTACATATATCATTATATACAGGAGACCCCCAGGTTATACCGGCTGTACATATATCATTATATACAGGAGATCCCCAGGTTATACCGGCTGTACATATATCATTATATACAGGAGATCCCCAGGTTATACCGGCTGTACATATATCATTATATACAGGAGATCCCCAGGTTATACCGGCTGTACATATATCATTATATACAGGAGATCCCCAGGTTATACCGGCTGTACATATATCATTATATACAGGAGATCCCCAGGTTATACCGGCTGTACATATATCATTATATACAGGAGATCCCCAGGTTATACCGGCTGTACATATATCATTATATACAGGAGATCCCCAGGTTATACCGGCTGTACATATATCATTATATACAGGAGATCCCCAGGTTATACCGGCTGTACATATATCATTATATACAGGAGATCCCCAGTTATACCGGCTGTACATATATCATTATATACAGGAGATCCCCAGGTTATACCGGCTGTACATATATCATTATATACAGGAGATCCCCAGGTTATACCGGCTGTACATATATCATTATATACAGGAGATCCCCAGGTTATACCGGCTGTACATATATCATTATATACAGGAGATCCCCAGGTTATACCGGCTGTACATATATCATTATATACAGGAGATCCCCAGGTTATACCGGCTGTACATATATCATTATATACAGGAGATCCCCAGGTTATACCGGCTGTACATATATCATTATATACAGGAGATCCCCAGGTTATACCGGCTGTACATATATCATTATATACAGGAGATCCCCAGGTTATACCGGCTGTACATATATCATTATATACAGGAGATCCCCAGGTTATACCGGCTGTACATATATCACTATATACAGGAGATCCCCAGGTTATACCGGCTGTACATATATCATTATATACAGGAGATCTCCAGGTTATACCGGCTGTACATATATCATTATATACAGGAGATACCCCAGGTTATACCGGCTGTACATATATCATTATATACAGGAGATCCCCAGGTTATACCGGCTATACATATATCATTATATACAGGAGATCCCCAGGTTATACCGGCTGTACATATATCACTATATACAGGAGATCCCCAGGTTATACCGGCTGTACATATATCATTATATACAGGAGATCTCCAGGTTATACCGGCTGTACATATATCATTATATACAGGATATACCCAGGTTATAGCGGCTGTACATATATCATTATATACAGGAGATCCCCAGGTTATACCGGCTATACTTATATCATTATATACAGGAGATCCCCAGGTTATACCGGCTGTACATATATCACTATATACAGGAGATCCCCAGGTTATACCGGCTGTACATATATCATTATATACAGGAGATCTCCAGGTTATACCGGCTGTACATATATCATTATATACAGGATATACCCAGGTTATAGCGGCTGTACTATATCATTATATACAGGAGATCTCCAGGTTATACCGGCTGTACATATATCATTATATACAGGAGATCCCCAGGTTATATCACACCGTGCTGTACATATATCATTATATACAGGAGATCTCCAGGTTATTACGGCTGTAATATATCATTATATAAGGATATACCCAGGTTATAGCGGCTGTAAATATATCATTATATACAGGAGATCTCCAGGTTATACCGGCTGTACATATATCATTATATACAGGAGATTCCGGGTTAATATCACACGGAGTGATATATCATTATATACAGGAGATCTCCAGGTTATACCGGCTTAAACATATATCATTATATACAGGAAGATTCACCGGGTT
>NW_027285715.1:22500-29143 GCF_040894005.1 Engystomops pustulosus | reverse complement strand
CTTCCATGGGCATTATTCCTCCCGGGACCTACTGCCAAGTGTGGCCGGGGGACAGTGACATGTGGCCGGATAGGCCAAGTGGCTTCTCCCCGCTGACTTGCCCCTTTGGAAGTAGGAGCTCTTACTTCCATGGGCATTATTCCTCCCCGGGACCTACTGCCAAGTGTTGCCGGGGGACAGTGACATGTGGCCGGATAGCCCAAGTGGCTTCTCCCGCTGACTTGCCCCTTTGGAAGTAGGAGCTCCTACTTCCATGGGCATTATTCCTCCCCGGGACCTCCTGCCAAGTGTGGCCGGGGAACAGTGACTCTTGGCCGGATAGGCCAAGTGGCTTCTCCCGCTGACTTGCCCCTTTGGAAGTAGGAGCTCCTACTTCCATGGGCATTATTCCTCCCCGGGACCTACTGCCAAGTGTGGCCGGGGAACAGTGACTCTTGGCCGGATAGGCCAAGTTGCTTCTCCCGCTTACTTTCCCCTTTGGAAGTAGGAGCTCCTACTTCCATGGGCATTATTCCTCCCCGGGACCTACTGCCAAGTGTGGCCGGGGAACAGTGACTCTTGGCCGGATAGGCCAAGTGGCTTCTCCCGCTGACTTGACCCTTTGGAAGTAGGAGCTCCTACTTCCATGGGCATTATTCCTCCCCGGGACCTCCTGCCAAGTGTGGCCGGGGAACAGTGACTCTTGGCCGGATAGGCCAAGTTGCTTCTCCCGCTGACTTGCCCCTTTGGAAGTAGGAGCTCCTACTTCCATGGGCACTATACCTCTCGGGGACTTAGAGCCAAGTGTCTTCACCCTTTGGAGGTAGTAGCTCCTACTTCCATGGGCATTATTCCTCCCCGGGACCTCCTGCCAAGTGTGGCCGGGGAACAGTGACTCTTGTTCGGATAGGCCAAGTCACTTCTCCCGCTGACTTGCCCTTTGGAAGTAGGAGCTCCTACTTCCATGGGCATTATTCCTCCCCGGGACCTACTGCCAAGTGTGACCGGGGAACAGTGACTCTTGGCCGGATAGGCCAAGTGGCTTCTCCCGCTGACTTGACCCTTTGGAAGTAGGAGCTCCTACTTCCATGGGCATTATTCCTCCCCGGGACCTACTGCCAAGTGTGGCCGGGGAACAGTGACTCTTGCCTGGGTAGGCCAAGTGGCTTCTCCCGCTGACTTGCCCCTTTGGAAGTAGGAGCTCCTACTTCCATGGGCATTATTCCTCCCCGGGACCTACTGCCAAGAGTGGCCGGGGGACAGTGACATGTGGCCGGATAGGCCAAGTGGCTTCTCCCGCTGACTTGCCCCTTTGGAAGTAGGAGCTCCTACTTCCATGGGCATTATTCCTCCCCGGGACCTACTGCCAAGAGTGGCCGGGGGACAGTGACATGTGGCCGGATAGGCCAAGTGGCTTCTCCCGCTGACTTGCCCCTTTGGAAGTAGGAGCTCCTACTTCCATGGGCATTATTCCTCCCCGGGACCTACTGCCAAGTGTGGCCGGGGAACAGTGACTCTTGGCCGGATAGGCCAAGTGGCTTCTCCCGCTGACTTGCCCCTTTGGAAGTAGGAGCTCTTACTTCCATGGGCACTATACCTCTCGGGGACTTACAGCCAAGTGTCTTCACTCTTTGGAGGTAGTAGCTCCTACTTCCATGGGCATTATTCCTCCCCGGGACCTACTGCCAAGTGTGGCCGGGGGACAGTGACATGTGGCCGGATAGGCCAAGTGGCTTCTCCCGCTGACTTGCCCCTTTGGAAGTAGGAGCTCTTACTTCCATGGGCATTATTCCTCCCCGGGACCTACAGCCAAGTGTGGCCGGGGAACAGTGACTCTTGGACGGATAGGCCAAGTGGCTGCTCCCGCTGACTTGCCCCTTTGGAAGTAGGAGCTCCTACTTCCATGGGCATTATTCCTCCCCGGGACCTACTACCAAGTGTGGCCGGGGAACAGTGACTCTTGGCCGGATAGGCCAAGTGGCTGCTCCCGCTGACTTGCCCCTTTGGAAGTAGGAGCTCTTACTTCCATGGGCATTATTCCTCCCCGGGACCTACTGCCAAGTGTGGCCGGGGGACAGTGACATGTGGCCGGTTAGGCCAAGTGGCTTCTCCCGCTGACTTGCCCTTTGGAAGTAGGAGCTCTTACTTCCATGGGCATTATTCCTCCCCGGGACCTACTGCCAAGTGTGGCCGGGGACAGTGACATGTGGCCGGATAGCCCAAGTGGCTTCTCCCGCTGACTTGCCCCTTTGGAAGTAGGAGCTCCTACTTCCATGGGCATTATTCCTCCCCGGGACCTACTGCCAAGTGTGGCCGGGGAACAGTGACTCTTGGCCGGATAGGCCAAGTGGCTTCTCCCGCTGACTTGCCCCTTTGGAAGTAGGAGCTCTTACTCCCATGGGCAGTATACCTCTCGGGGACTTAGAGCCAAGTGTCTTCACCCTTTGGAGGTAGTAGCTCCTACTTCCATGGGCATTATTCCTCCCGGGACCTACTGCCAAGTGTTGCCGGGGAACAGTGACTCTTGGCCGGATAGAACTAGTGGCTTCTCCCGCTGACTTGCCCCTTTGGAAGTAGGAGCTCCTACTTCCATGGGCATTATTCCTCCCCGGGACCTACTGCCAAGTGTGGCCGGGGAACAGTGACTCTTGGCCGGATAGGCCAAGTGGCTTCTCCCGCTGACTTGCCCCTTTGGAAGTAGGAGCTCCTACTTCCATGGGCATTATTCCTCCCCGGGACCTACTGCCAAGTGTGGCCGGGGAACAGTGACTCTTGGCCGGATAGAACTAGTGGCTTCTTCCGCTGACTTGCCCCTTTGGAAGTAGGAGCTCCTACTTCCATGGGCATTATTCCTCCCCGGGACCTACAGCCAAGCTTGGCCGGGGGACAGTGACATGTGGCCGGATAGGCCAAGTGGCTTCTCCCGCTGACTTGCCCCTTTGGAAGTAGGAGCTCTTACTTCCATGGGCATTATTCCTCCCCGGGACCTACTGCCAAGTGTGGCCGGGGAACAGTGACTCTTGGCCGGATAGGCCAAGTGGCTTCTCCCGCTGACTTGCCCCTTTGGAGGTAGGAGCTCCTACTTCCATGGGCATTATTCCTCCCCGGGACCTACTGCCAAGTGTGGCCGGGGAACAGTGACTCTTGGCCGGGTAGGCCAAGTGGCTTCTCCCGCTGACTTGCCCCTTTGGAAGTAGGAGCTCCTACTTCCATGGGCATTATTCCTCCCCGGGACCTACTGCCAAGTGTGGCCGGGGAACAGTGACTCTTGGCCGGATAGGCCAAGTGGCTTCTCCCGCTGACTTGCCCCTTTGGAAGTAGGAGCTCCTACTTCCATGGGCATTATTCCTCCCCGGGACCTACTGCCAAGTGTGGCCGGGGAACAGTGACTCTTGGCCGGATAGAACTAGTGGCTTCTTCCGCTGACTTGCCCCTTTGGAAGTAGGAGCTCCTACTTCCATGGGCATTATTCCTCCCCGGGACCTACAGCCAAGCTTGGCCGGGGGACAGTGACATGTGGCCGGATAGGCCAAGTGGCTTCTCCCGCTGACCTGCCCCTTTGGAAGTAGGAGCTCTTACTTCCATGGGCATTATTCCTCCCCGGGACCTACTGCCAAGTGTGGCCGGGGAACAGTGACTCTTGGCCGGATAGGCCAAGTGGCTTCTCCCGCTGACTTGCCCCTTTGGAAGTAGGAGCTCCTACTTCCATGGGCATTATTCCTCCCCGGGACCTACAGCCAAGCTTGGCCGGGGGACAGTGACATGTGGCCGGATAGGCCAAGTGGCTTCTCCCGCTGACCTGCCCCTTTGGAAGTAGGAGCTCTTACTTCCATGGGCATTATTCCTCCCCGGGACCTACTGCCAAGTGTGGCCGGGGAACAGTGACTCTTGGCCGGGTAGGCCAAGTGGCTTCTCCCGCTGACTTGCCCCTTTGGAGGTAGGAGCTCCTACTTCCATGGGCATTATTCCTCCCCGGGACCTACTGCCAAGAGTGGCCGGGGAACAGTGACTCTTGGCCGGATAGGCCAAGTGGCTTCTCCCGCTGACTTGCCCCTTTGGAGGTAGTAGCTCCTACTTCCATGGGCATTATTCCTCCCCGGGACCTACTGCCAAGTGTGGCCGGGGAACAGTGACTCTTGGCCGTGTAGGCCAAGTGGCTTCTCCCGCTGACTTGCCCCTTTGGAAGTAGGAGCTCCTACTTCCATGGGCACTATTCCTCTCCGGGACCTACTGCCAAGTGTGGCCGGGGAACAGTGACTCTTGGCCGGATAGGCCAAGTGGCTTCTCCCGCTGACTTGCCCCTTTGGAAGTAGGAGCTCTTACTCCCATGGGCAGTATACCTCTCGGGGACTTAGAGCCAAGTGTCTTCACCCTTTGGAGGTGGTAGCTCCTACTTCCATGGGCATTATTCCTCCCCGGGACCTACTGCCAAGTGTGGCCGGGGAACAGTGACTCTTGGCCGGATAGAACTAGTGGCTTCTCCCGCTGACTTGCCCCTTTGGAAGTAGGAGCTCCTACTTCCATGGGCATTATTCCTCCCCGGGACCTATTGCCAAGTGTGGCCGGGGAACAGTGACTCTTGGCCGGATAGGCCAAGTGGCTTCTCCCGCTGACTTGCCCCTTTGGAAGTAGGAGCTCCTACTTCCATGGGCATTATTCCTCCCCGGGACCTACTGCCAAGTGTGGCCGGGGAACAGTGACTCTTGGCCGGGTAGGCCAAGCGGCTTCTCCCGCTGACTTGCCCCTTTGGAAGTAGGAGCTCCTACTTCCATGGGCATTATTCCTCCCCGGGACCTACTGCCAAGTGTGGCCGGGGAACAGTGACTCTTGGCCGGGTAGGCCAAGTGGCTTCTCCCGCTGACTTGCCCCTTTGGAAGTAGGAGCTCTTACTCCCATGGGCAGTATACCTCTCGGGGACTTAGAGCCAAGTGTCTTCACCCTTTGGAGGTAGTAGCTCCTACTTCCATGGGCATTATTCCTCCCCGGGACCTACTGCCAAGTGTAGCCGGGGAACAGTGACTCTTGGCCGGATAGAACTAGTGGCTTCTCCCGCTGACTTGCCCCTTTGGAAGTAGGAGCTCCTACTTCCATGGGCATTATTCCTCCCCGGGACCTATTGCCAAGTGTGGCCGGGGAACAGTGACTCTTGCCGGATAGGCCAAGTGGCTTCTCCCGCTGACTTGCCCCTTTGGAAGTAGGAGCTCCTACTTCCATGGGCATTATTCCTCCCCGGGACCTACTGCCAAGTAAGGCCGGGGAACAGTGACTCTTGGCCGGATAGAACTAGTGGCTTCTTCCGCTGACTTGCCCCTTTGGAAGTAGGAGCTCCTACTTCCATGGGCATTATTCCTCCCGGGACCTACAGCCAAGTGTGGCCGGGGGACAGTGACATGTGGCCGGATAGGCCAAGTGGCTTCTCCCGCTGACTTGCCCCTTTGGAAGTAGGAGCTCCTACTTCCATGGGCATTATTCCTCCCCGGGACCTACTGCCAAGTGTGGCCGGGGAACAGTGACTCTTGGCCGGGTAGGCCAAGTGGCTTCTCCCGCTGACTTTCCCCTTTGGAAGTAGGAGCTCCTACTTCCATGGGCATTATTCCTCCCCGGGACCTACTGCCAAGTGTGGCCGGGGAACAGTGACTCTTGGCCGGGTAGGCCAAGTGGCTTCTCCCG
This sequence comes from Engystomops pustulosus, assembly GCF_040894005.1. Lineage (NCBI taxonomy): Eukaryota > Metazoa > Chordata > Amphibia > Anura > Leptodactylidae > Engystomops > Engystomops pustulosus. The sequence goes on along the minus strand of NW_027285715.1, from coordinate 23,494 downwards.
CTGACTTGCCCCTTTGGAAGTAGGAGCTCTTACTCCCATGGGCAGTATACCTCTCGGGGACTTAGAGCCAAGTGTCTTCACCCTTTTTAGGTAGTAGCTCCTACTTCCATGGGCATTATTCCTCCCCGGGACCTACTGCCAAGTGTAGCCGGGGAACAGTGACTCTTGGCCGGATAGAACTAGTGGCTTCTCCCGCTGACTTGCCCCTTTGGAAGTAGGAGCTCCTACTTCCATGGGCATTATTCCTCCCCGGGACCTACTGCCAAGAGTGGCCGGGGAACAGTGACTCTTGGCCGGATAGGCCAAGTGGCTTCTCCCGCTGACTTGCCCCTTTGGAAGAAGGAGCTCCTACTTCCATGGGCATTATTCCTCCCCGGGACCTACTGCCAAGTAAGGCCGGGGAACAGTGACTCTTGGCCGGATAGAACTAGTGGCTTCTTCCGCTGACTTGCCCCTTTGGAAGTAGGAGCTCCTACTTCCATGGGCATTATTCCTCCCCGGGACCTACAGCCAAGCTTGGCCGGGGGACAGTGACATGTGGCCGGATAGGCCAAGTGGCTTCTCCCGCTGACTTGCCCCTTTGGAGGTAGGAGCTCTTACTTCCATGGGCATTATTCCTCTCCGGGACCTACAGCCAAGTGTGGCCGGGAACAGTGAAACTTGGCCGGATAGGCCAAGTGGCTGCTCCCGCTGACTTGCCCCTTTGGAAGTAGGAGCTCCTACTTCCATGGGCATTATTCCTCCCCGGGACCTATAGCCAAGTGTGGCCGGGGACAGTGACATGTGGCCGGATAGGCCGAGCGGCTTCTCCCGCTGACGTCATCGCTTTGGAAGTAGGAGCTCCTACTTCCATGGGCTTGTTCCTCCCCGGGACTTGCCGCCAAGTCTGGCCGGGGGACAGTGACATGTGGCCGGATAGGCCAACTGGCTGCTCCCGCTGAGCCCCTACTTCCATGGGCTTGTTCGTCCCCCGGGACTTGCCGCCAAGTCTGGC
>NW_027285715.1:0-10000 GCF_040894005.1 Engystomops pustulosus | reverse complement strand
CCCCGACGAGAGGCCCAACCGAAAGAGTGGAAAGGGGCAGAGATTTCCAGGGTCGCCCCACCAGGGATGCAATACCCCAGTGCAGACTGTCGGCCCTGCCCCGAACCTACTCGGTGGTTTGAAGGTTAACCTCTTGGGGAAAAGCAGCGATTCGCCTCGCGGTGCGTGCCTCCGCGGATCTAAACCCCCTCGATCGATGTGGGGCCAGAGGACCCCTTTTCCCCGTACGAAACGGCCGGCTCACCATGGGCTCGACATCCGTGGGTCGGAGAGTTGAGCGCTTACGCGCGGCGGGACCTTATAACCTGCAGCGGCTGAGGAGCGAAGATTTCCAGGGTGGGCCCCCGGGGATGCCATACCCCGAGCAGCCAGTCGGCCCCGCTCCTAGCGCGCTGACGAGCAATGGAGTCTTCCCCGCGGCAGCCACCGCCCTCGCCTCGCCGTCGGTCGATGAAGAGCCGAGTTCGCCCTCCTCTGCTCGGGACTCGGAAACGGCCTGGCCTTCGCCTACTCCGTCGGGCAACTGCCTTCCGCCAGCCCCTTCCCTCGAATCCCCTTCTTCCATTTTAGACCCGATCAGGGGATTGGTCAGCCCAGCCCTGGGGTAGGAAGAGGGGTTGGGGTCGGTTCGGCTTCCGGTGCCCCCGCTCGGCCAAAGGTCCCCTCGCTTTGGAAGCAGAGGGTGCCGGGGTTATTTTCGGCTTGACGCCTAGTCCGGTCCCTGCCGGTTCCCGTGGAGGCCCGCGGTCAAAACCAGCTCCCCGGCTGTCGGAGCCGGAGCCCCGCAGCCCGAGCGGACGCACCGAGTCCCTCATGTAAGGGATAGCCGCCCCTACGGAACGGCCCGGACTGGGACCAGGCACCCCCAGGCGCCGAAGGGGTGGGTCGGCCGTGTTGCCGAAGCTTAGCCGGCGCTGATGACCGCAGCCCCTAACGATGCCCACAGGCGGGGGAGCCAAGGAGGGCACTAGGAAGACGTGGCGGGGTCGGACGGCTCAATTTCCAGGGTGGGACCCCGGGGGTTCAGTACCCCGGGCATCCGGTCGGTTTCGCCGGCGCGACCCCAAGCCTTCCACGGCCCCCTTCGTGGGTGCAGGGATACCGTGCAGGGTGCAGGCTTAGACGCCAATTCCCCAGAAGTTTTAGGGATAGGGTTTGTCCGGGCGCCACCGCAGCGACAACCTCGCAAGAAGCTCTCTTCCACAAAAGCACGGGCAACGTTCGTGTGCGAGTGTTGGTCTCCCATGGTCTACCGACTCCCCCGGGCGGCCCAAGCGTTACGCCCACGGCCGGGCCCTCGAGCAGGCGCACCCCTGGTGCCTCTCGTAAGGGAAGGCTACGGTCCTCAACCCCTCGTATGGCGGGGAGGGCGCATTTGAAACGCTAAAGGACGAGCCCTGTTCGGGACCTGGCGGGGATCCGCGGATTGGCGAGAGGGATGGGTCTGCCGTTGGTCAGAGGGGACGCACCCCTGGGACGCAGTTTGGCATTAGCGACCGATGGCCCATCTACGACCATGTACTCCGGGAGCGCCAAGGAGGACGCGGGTGGGCTTTGGGGGCAGACTCAATTTCCAGGGTCTGGGCGCCGGGGGTGCAATACCCTTAAGCGCTCATGTCGGTTTCGTCTGCCGCCCGCCTCTGGCCCGGCTCCTAGTGACGGGTGCTGTGAACGTGCGATCGTGCTTGCGGTTGAAGAGTTCAAAGGCTACCGCTGGGGATAACACGCCCGGGGAATTTAGAAACCCCCCCTCCGCTACAATCTCTGCTTCTGCCGGACTCGGAGGGGAGCCGCCCCGGGGGCGACCGCTCCCTCTCCTCTTCCGCGGCGTGCCGCGCGCTTCGCCGTCAGCAGCGGAGCGAACCTTTTTCTCGGTCCGCAGCTCTTCAGGCGTAGGCGGGCAGCGCTAACAGGGTACACTGGGGACCACTCGACCGCAACCGCTCCTCCGACCGACGAGCATACCTACCGCGGATACGCCACGGTGGGTCTAAGCCTCGTCGCCGCCGCGAGGAGCAGGCGGGAGCCGTCCCTTTTCGTGCTGCGGAAATAAACCGTGGACACAGAGGTGTGTCTGCGCTCTCCGACCGGGCGGGGGGCGATTGGACTTGCCCGAGGGACACTAGGCGAGGCGCTGCCGCGGGAGCCGGAGCTCCGCGCTGGACGCTGCCGCCGCCAACGCCGCCGCCCCCCACCCACGGTACGGTGGAGTACGCCCGTTCCATACGCTTCGTAGCAAACCTCAGCCGAAGCAGAGAGTCCTACCGCTGTGGCAGGAGCGGGGCCGTGCGAGGACCACACTGGCACCGCGCTACACAACCTTAGGCAGAGGACGACAGCCGCTCACGGGGAGCGGGGGATTGATGCGCGACCAAGACTGAGGCTAAGGAACGCTTTACCATAAACCGGCCGGGGCCAATACCCCTGACCGAGCAAAGTGCCCTGCCCCGCCGGATCGCGCTGTGTCAGATCGATCAAAAGAGCGGAGAGCCGAGACTCTACCGCTGGGAGTTTGTGGAGAACGGCCTGGCTTGCGTCCCGTCCTCCCGCCCTCGACCTCACATGGCTAGCCTCACCCGCCGGGAGCCACCCCATTGGGGACCGTAGGGCGGAGAAGGGGTCTCCGCGTCCGGAATTTACTTGTGGAGAACGGCCTGGCTTACGTCCCGTCCTCCCGCCCTCGACCTCACATGGCTAGCCTCACCCGCCGGGCGCCACCCCTTGGGGACCGTAGGGCGGAGAAGGGGTCTCCGCGTCCGGAATTTACTTGTGGAGAACGGCCTGGCTTACGTCCCGTCCTCCCGCCCTCGACCTCACATGGCTAGCCTCACCCGCCGGGCGCCACCCCATTGGGGACCGTAGGGCGGAGAAGGGGTCTCCGCGTACGGAATTTCTTGTGGAGAACGGCCTGGCTTACGTCCCGTCCTCCCATGGCTAGCCTCACCCGCCGGGCGCCACCCCATTGGGGACCGTAGGGCGGAGAAGGGGTCTCCGCGTCCGGAATTTCTTGTGGAGAACGGCCTGGCTTACGTCCCGTCCTCCCGCCCTCGACCTCACATGGCTAGCCTACCCCGCCGGGCGCCGCTCCATTGGGGATACGGTACGGCAAAGCGCGACGCCGCACGATGCCAACACTTTGTGCAAAAACCTGGCAGAGTCGACCAAAACCTCGCTTCTTTGACCGGTATTTTTGATGCTTTTCTCTGCCGCCGAAGGTGCACTGAGGGTCGGATCGCCCAAAATTTTTACCGGTCGTTTTGGTCTGCGGTTCTTCCGAGAGGTGCCCGCCTGACAGTTCTTTTTCAGCAGCCTCCGAAAGGCCATCCAGCGGGCAAGCCAGGGGTTGGCAGCCGCCGGCGGTGAGCCTTCCCCGGCCGGGGCAGACGGCTCCGACCGCAAAATTTTTTCGACTTTCGCCGAGGCCAAAACCCCATGCACTTTTAAAGCCTGCCCGCAGCGCCGTCTCCTGTCAGACGTCCCTTGCCGCCTGCGGTGGTCCTCGCCCGGCAGAGAGAAGCCGGAGTCGCCCCCTCTCCGGTTCTTTTTCACCATTCCGGAGCTCTGAAATCTGCCGGACACCGAGTGACCGAGGACGCTTCCAGGAGGGCGGCAGCGAGAGGCAGAGTGCCACCGGTCGGGTCGCCGGTTCTCCCACACTTTGAAAATTTTTCGCTTGTTCTGGTGGGATGGAGAGAGAGCGTGGCTTATGCGCCCTCTGCCCCGCGGTCCGCCCTGGCTGGCCTTACGCCGGTGGTTCGCCAGGCCACCGGCACCTTGTACGGCGGGGACGGCGTGGCTTATGCGCCCGTCAACCCACCTACTCGCCCCGGCTAGCCTTTTACCCGGAGGGCGCCACGCTCCGGGTACCAGTGAGCGGCACGAACCCAGTCATACCATGCCGCTCACCTCGCGCCCTCTCCGGCCTCCGCCGCGGAGACCTCCCGCTAGGACCTGCGGGGGGCGATTTCTGCCAAAATCTACAAAGTCCCCGATGGTTAAGGACGTAGACTGTTGAGCGGGACCTACACACTCTTGTAGCCGATGGGGCTCGCCATTTCCCGCAGAAAATGGACCACCTCCCGCAGAGGAACATGAAATGCCCCTTCCCGCGGGACCCGAAGGACCGCTCTGTCCGAGCAGGCCTCCAGGACCACGGCACGCAAAAGCGACTCAGTCCCGCTGGCATTACGGATCTGACTTTGTGCAAAAACCAGGCAGAGTCGACCAAAACCTCCCTTCTTTGACCGGTGTTTTTGTTGCTTTTCTCTGCCGCCGAAGGTGCACTGAGGGTCGGATCGCCCAAAATTTTTACCGGTCGTTTTGGTCTGCGGTTCTTCCGAGAGGTGCCCGCCTGACAGTTCTTTTTCAGCAGCCTCCGAAAGGGCATCCAGCGGGCAAGCCAGGGGTTGGCAGCCGCCGGCGGTGAGCCTTCCCCGGCCGGGGCAGACAGCTCCGACCGCAAAATTTTTTCGACTTTCGCCGAGGCCAAAACCCCATGCACTTTTAAAGCCTGCCCGCAGCGCCGTCTCCTGGCAGACGTCCCTTGCCGCCTGCGGTGGTCCTCGCCCGGCAGAGAGAAGCCGGATTCGCCCTCTCACCGGTTCTTTTTCACCATTCCGGAGCTCTGAAATCTGCCGGACACCGAGTGACCGAGGACGCTTCCAGGAGGGCGGCAGCGAGAGGCAGAGTGCCACCGGTCGGGAAGCCGGTTCTCCCACACTTTGAAATTTTTTCGCTTGTTCTGGTGGGATGGAGAGAGAGCGTGGCTTATGCGCCCTCTGCCCCGCGGTACGCCCTTGGCTAGCCTTACGCCGGTGGTTCGCCAGGCCACCGGCACCTTGTACAGCGGGGACGGCGTGGCTTATGCGCCCTCTGCCCCGCGGTACGCCCTTGGCTAGCCTTACGCCGGTGGTTCGCCAGGCCACCGGCACCTTGTACGGCGGGGACGGCGTTGCTTATGCGCCCGTCAATCCACCTACTCGCCCCGGCTAGCCTTTTACCCGGAGGGCGCCACGCTCCGGGTAGCAGTGAGCGGCACGAGCCCAGTCATACCATGCCGCTCACCTCGCACCTTTTCCGGCCTCCGCCGCGGAGACCTCCCGCTCTGTTCTGCGGAGAGCGATTTTGGGCAAAATCTACAAAGTCCCCGATGGTTAAGGACGTAGACTGTTGAGCGGGACCTACACACTCTTGTAGCCGAAGGGGCTCGCCATTTCCCGCAGAAAATGGATCACCTCCCGCAGAGGAACATGAAATGCCCCTTCCCGCGGGACCCGAAGGACCACTCTGTCCGAGCAGGCTTCCAGGACCACGGCACGCAAGAGCGACTCAGTCCCGCTGGCATTACGGATCTGACTTAGTGCAAAAACCTGGCAGAGTCGACCAAAACTCCCCTTCTCTGACCGGTATTTTTGTTGCTTTTCTCTGCCGCCGAAGGTGCACTGAGGGTCGGATCGCCCAAAATTTTTACCGGTCGTTTTGGTCTGCGGTTCTTCCGAGAGGTGCCCGCCTGACAGTTCTTTTTCAGCAGCCTCCGAAAGGGCATCCAGCGGGCAAGCCAGGGGTTGGCAGCCGCCGGCGGTGAGCCTTCCCCGGCCGGGGCAGACAGCTCCGACCGCAAAATTTTTTCGACTTTCGCCGAGGCCAAAACCCCATGCACTTTTAAAGCCTGCCCGCAGCGCCGTCTCCTGTCAGACGTCCCTTGCCGCCTGCGGTGGTCCTCGCCCGGCAGAGAGAAGCCGGTTTCGCCCTCTCACCGGTTCTTTTTCACCATTCCGGAGCTCTGAAATCTGCCGGACACCGAGTGACCGAGGACGCTTCCAGGAGGGCGGCAGCGAGAGGCAGAGTGCCACCGGTCGGGTCGCCGGTTCTCCCACACTTTGAAAATTTTTCGCTTGTTCTGGTGGGATGGAGAGAGAGCGTGGCTTATGCGCCCTCTGCCCCGCGGTCCGCCCTGGCTGGCCTTACGCCGGTGGTTCGCCAGGCCACCGGCACCTTGTACGGCGGGGACGGCGTGGCTTATGCGCCCGTCAACCCACCTACTCGCCCCGGCTAGCCTTTTACCCGGAGGGCGCCACGCTCCGGGTACCAGTGAGCGGCACGAACCCAGTCATACCATGCCGCTCACCTCGCGCCCTCTCCGGCCTCCGCCGCGGAGACCTCCCGCTAGGACCTGCGGGGGGCGATTTCTGCCAAAATCTACAAAGTCCCCGATGGTTAAGGACGTAGACTGTTGAGCGGGACCTACACACTCTTGTAGCCGATGGGGCTCGCCATTTCCCGCAGAAAATGGACCACCTCCCGCAGAGGAACATGAAATGCCCCTTCCCGCGGGACCCGAAGGACCGCTCTGTCCGAGCAGGCCTCCAGGACCACGGCACGCAAAAGCGACTCAGTCCCGCTGGCATTACGGATCTGACTTAGTGCAAAAACCAGGCAGAGTCGACCAAAACCTCCCTTCTTTGACCGGTGTTTTTGTTGCTTTTCTCTGCCGCCGAAGGTGCACTGAGGGTCGGATCGCCCAAAATTTTTACCGGTCGTTTTGGTCTGCGGTTCTTCCGAGAGGTGCCCGCCTGACAGTTCTTTTTCAGCAGCCTCCGAAAGGGCATCCAGCGGGCAAGCCAGGGGTTGGCAGCCGCCGGCGGTGAGCCTTCCCCGGCCGGGGCAGACAGCTCCGACCGCAAAATTTTTTCGACTTTCGCCGAGGCCAAAACCCCATGCACTTTTAAAGCCTGCCCGCAGCGCCGTCTCCTGGCAGACGTCCCTTGCCGCCTGCGGTGGTCCTCGCCCGGCAGAGAGAAGCCGGATTCGCCCTCTCACCGGTTCTTTTTCACCATTCCGGAGCTCTGAAATCTGCCGGACACCGAGTGACCGAGGACGCTTCCAGGAGGGCGGCAGCGAGAGGCAGAGTGCCACCGGTCGGGAAGCCGGTTCTCCCACACTTTGAAATTTTTTCGCTTGTTCTGGTGGGATGGAGAGAGAGCGTGGCTTATGCGCCCTCTGCCCCGCGGTACGCCCTTGGCTAGCCTTACGCCGGTGGTTCGCCAGGCCACCGGCACCTTGTACAGCGGGGACGGCGTGGCTTATGCGCCCTCTGCCCCGCGGTACGCCCTTGGCTAGCCTTACGCCGGTGGTTCGCCAGGCCACCGGCACCTTGTACGGCGGGGACGGCGTTGCTTATGCGCCCGTCAATCCACCTACTCGCCCCGGCTAGCCTTTTACCCGGAGGGCGCCACGCTCCGGGTAGCAGTGAGCGGCACGAGCCCAGTCATACCATGCCGCTCACCTCGCACCTTTTCCGGCCTCCGCCGCGGAGACCTCCCGCTCTGTTCTGCGGAGAGCGATTTTGGGCAAAATCTACAAAGTCCCCGATGGTTAAGGACGTAGACTGTTGAGCGGGACCTACACACTCTTGTAGCCGAAGGGGCTCGCCATTTCCCGCAGAAAATGGATCACCTCCCGCAGAGGAACATGAAATGCCCCTTCCCGCGGGACCCGAAGGACCACTCTGTCCGAGCAGGCTTCCAGGACCACGGCACGCAAGAGCGACTCAGTCCCGCTGGCATTACGGATCTGACTTAGTGCAAAAACCTGGCAGAGTCGACCAAAACTCCCCTTCTCTGACCGGTATTTTTGTTGCTTTTCTCTGCCGCCGAAGGTGCACTACGGGTCGGATCGCCCAAAATTTTTACCGGTCGTTTTGGTCTGCGGTTCTTCCGAGAGGTGCCCGCCTGACAGTTCTTTTTCAGCAGCCTCCGAAAGGCCATCCAGCGGGCAAGCCAGGGGTTGGCAGCCGCCGGAGGTGAGCCTTCCCCGGCCGGGGCAGACAGCTCCGACCGCATAATTTTTTCGACTTTCTCCGAGGCCAAAACCCCATGCACTTTTAAAGCCTGCCCGCAGCGCCGTCTCCTGTCAGACGTCCCCGCCGCCTGCGGTGGTCCTCGCCCGGCAGAGAGAAGCCGGAGTCGCCCTCTCTCCGGTTCTTTTTCACCATTCCGGAGCTCTTAAATCTGCCGTACTCCGAGTGACCGAGGACGCTTCCAGGACGGCGGCAGCGAGAGGCAGAGTGCAACCGGTCGGGAAGCCGGTTCTCCCACACTTTGAAAATTTTTCGCTTGTGCTGGTGGGATGGAGAGAGAGCGTGGCTTATGCGCCCTCTGCCCCGCGGTACGCCCTTGGCTAGCCTTACGCCGGTGGTTCGCCAGGCCACCGGCACCTTGTACGGCGGGGACGGCGTTGCTTATGCGCCCGTCATCCCACCTACTCGCCCCGGCTAGCCTTTTACCCGGAGGGCGCCACGCTCCGGGTAGCAGTGAGCGGCACGAGCCCAGTCATACCATGCCGCTCACCTCGCACCTTTTCCGGCCTCCGCCGCGGAGACCTCACGCTCTGTTCTGCGGAGAGCGATTTTGGGCAAAATCTACAAAGTCCCCGATGGTTAAGGACGTAGACTGTTGAGCGGGACCTACACACTCTTGTAGCCGAAGGGGCTCGCCATTTCCCGCAGAAAATGGATCACCTCCCGCAGAGGAACATGAAATGCCCCTTCCCGCGGGACCCGCAGGACCGCTCTGTCCGAGCAGGCCTCCAGGACCACGGCACGCAAAAGCGACTCAGTCCCGCTGGCATTACGGATCTGACTTAGTGCAAAAACCTGGCAGAGTCGACCAAAACTCCCCTTCTCTGACCGGTATTTTTGTTGCTTTTCTCTGCCGCCGAAGGTGCACTACGGGTCGGATCGCCCAAAATTTTTACCGGTCGTTTTGGTCTGCGGTTCTTCCGAGAGGTGCCCGCCTGACAGTTCTTTTTCAGAAGCCTCCGAAAGGGCATCCAGCGGGCAAGCCAGGGGTTGGCAGCCGCCGGCGGTGAGCCTTCCCCGGCCGGGGCAGAAAGCTCCGACCGCATAATTTTTTCGACTTTTGCCGAGGCCAAAACCCCATGCACTTTTAAAGCCTGCCCGCAGCGCCGTCTCCTGTCAGACGTCCCCGCCGCCTGCGGTGGTCCTCGCCCGGCAGAGAGAAGCCGGAGTCGCCCTCTCTCCGGTTCTTTTTCACCATTCCGGAGCTCTTAAATCTGCCGTACTCCGAGTGACCGAGGACGCTTCCAGGAGGGCGGCAGCGAGAGGCAGAGTGCCACCGGTCGGGAAGCCGGTTCTCCCACACTTTGAAAATATTTCGCTTGTGCTGGTGGGATGGAGAGAGAGCGTGGCTTATGCGCCCTCTGCCCCGCGGTACGCCCTGGCTAGCCTTACGCCGTTGGTTCGCCAGGCCACCGGCACCTTGTACGGCGGGGACGGCGTTGCTTATGCGCCCGTCATCCCACCTACTCGCCCCGGCTAGCCTTTTACCCGGAGGGCGCCACGCTCCGGGTAGCAGTGAGCGGCACGAGCCCAGTCATACCATGCCGCTCACCTCGCACCTTTTCCGGCCTCCGCCGCGGAGACCTCACGCTCTGTTCTGCGGAGAGCGATTTTGGGCAAAATCTACAAAGTCCCCGATGGTTAAGGACGTAGACTGTTGAGCGGGACCTACACACTCTTGTAGCCGAAGGGGCTCGCCATTTCCCGCAGAAAATGGATCACCTCCCGCAGAGGAACATGAAATGCCCCTTCCCGCGGGACCCGAAGGACCGCTCTGTCCGAGCAGGCCTCCAGGACCACGGCACGCAAAAGCGACTCAGTCCCGCTGGCATTACGGATCTGACTTAGTGCAAAAACCTGGCAGAGTCGACCAAAACTCCCCTTCTCTGACCGGTATTTTTGTTGCTTTTCTCTGCCGCCGAAGGTGCACTACGGGTCGGATCGCCCAAAATTTTTACCGGTCGTTTTGGTCTGCGGTTCTTCCGAGAGGTGCCCGCCTGACTGTTCTTTTTCAGCAGCCTCCGAAAGGGCATCCAGCGGGCAAGCCAGGGGTTGGCAGCCGCCGGCGGTGAGCCTTCCCCGGCCGGGGCAGAAAGCTCCGACCGCATAATTTTTTCGACTTTCGCCGAGGCCAAAAGCCCA
>NW_027285714.1:5000-29223 GCF_040894005.1 Engystomops pustulosus | reverse complement strand
AGACTGTTGAGCGGGACCTACACACTCTTGTAGCCGAAGGGGCTCGCCATTTCCCGCAGAAAATGGATCACCTCCCGCAGAGGAACATGAAATGCCCCTTCCCGCGGGACCCGAAGGACCACTCTGTCCGAGCAGGCTTCCAGGACCACGGCACGCAAGAGCGACTCAGTCCCGCTGGCATTACGGATCTGACTTAGTGCAAAAACCTGGCAGAGTCGACCAAAACTCCCCTTCTCTGACCGGTATTTTTGTTGCTTTTCTCTGCCGCCGAAGGTGCACTACGGGTCGGATCGCCCAAAATTTTTACCGGTCGTTTTGGTCTGCGGTTCTTCCGAGAGGTGCCCGCCTGACAGTTCTTTTTCAGCAGCCTCCGAAAGGCCATCCAGCGGGCAAGCCAGGGGTTGGCAGCCGCCGGAGGTGAGCCTTCCCCGGCCGGGGCAGACAGCTCCGACCGCATAATTTTTTCGACTTTCTCCGAGGCCAAAACCCCATGCACTTTTAAAGCCTGCCCGCAGCGCCGTCTCCTGTCAGACGTCCCCGCCGCCTGCGGTGGTCCTCGCCCGGCAGAGAGAAGCCGGAGTCGCCCTCTCTCCGGTTCTTTTTCACCATTCCGGAGCTCTTAAATCTGCCGTACTCCGAGTGACCGAGGACGCTTCCAGGACGGCGGCAGCGAGAGGCAGAGTGCAACCGGTCGGGAAGCCGGTTCTCCCACACTTTGAAAATTTTTCGCTTGTGCTGGTGGGATGGAGAGAGAGCGTGGCTTATGCGCCCTCTGCCCCGCGGTACGCCCTTGGCTAGCCTTACGCCGGTGGTTCGCCAGGCCACCGGCACCTTGTACGGCGGGGACGGCGTTGCTTATGCGCCCGTCATCCCACCTACTCGCCCCGGCTAGCCTTTTACCCGGAGGGCGCCACGCTCCGGGTAGCAGTGAGCGGCACGAGCCCAGTCATACCATGCCGCTCACCTCGCACCTTTTCCGGCCTCCGCCGCGGAGACCTCACGCTCTGTTCTGCGGAGAGCGATTTTGGGCAAAATCTACAAAGTCCCCGATGGTTAAGGACGTAGACTGTTGAGCGGGACCTACACACTCTTGTAGCCGAAGGGGCTCGCCATTTCCCGCAGAAAATGGATCACCTCCCGCAGAGGAACATGAAATGCCCCTTCCCGCGGGACCCGCAGGACCGCTCTGTCCGAGCAGGCCTCCAGGACCACGGCACGCAAAAGCGACTCAGTCCCGCTGGCATTACGGATCTGACTTAGTGCAAAAACCTGGCAGAGTCGACCAAAACTCCCCTTCTCTGACCGGTATTTTTGTTGCTTTTCTCTGCCGCCGAAGGTGCACTACGGGTCGGATCGCCCAAAATTTTTACCGGTCGTTTTGGTCTGCGGTTCTTCCGAGAGGTGCCCGCCTGACAGTTCTTTTTCAGAAGCCTCCGAAAGGGCATCCAGCGGGCAAGCCAGGGGTTGGCAGCCGCCGGCGGTGAGCCTTCCCCGGCCGGGGCAGACAGCTCCGACCGCATAATTTTTTCGACTTTTGCCGAGGCCAAAACCCCATGCACTTTTAAAGCCTGCCCGCAGCGCCGTCTCCTGTCAGACGTCCCCGCCGCCTGCGGTGGTCCTCGCCCGGCAGAGAGAAGCCGGAGTCGCCCTCTCTCCGGTTCTTTTTCACCATTCCGGAGCTCTTAAATCTGCCGTACTCCGAGTGACCGAGGACGCTTCCAGGAGGGCGGCAGCGAGAGGCAGAGTGCCACCGGTCGGGAAGCCGGTTCTCCCACACTTTGAAAATATTTCGCTTGTGCTGGTGGGATGGAGAGAGAGCGTGGCTTATGCGCCCTCTGCCCCGCGGTACGCCCTGGCTAGCCTTACGCCGGTGGTTCGCCAGGCCACCGGCACCTTGTACGGCGGGGACGGCGTTGCTTATGCGCCCGTCATCCCACCTACTCGCCCCGGCTAGCCTTTTACCCGGAGGGCGCCACGCTCCGGGTAGCAGTGAGCGGCACGAGCCCAGTCATACCATGCCGCTCACCTCGCACCTTTTCCGGCCTCCGCCGCGGAGACCTCACGCTCTGTTCTGCGGAGAGCGATTTTGGGCAAAATCTACAAAGTCCCCGATGGTTAAGGACGTAGACTGTTGAGCGGGACCTACACACTCTTGTAGCCGAAGGGGCTCGCCATTTCCCGCAGAAAATGGATCACCTCCCGCAGAGGAACATGAAATGCCCCTTCCCGCGGGACCCGCAGGACCGCTCTGTCCGAGCAGGCCTCCAGGACCACGGCACGCAAAAGCGACTCAGTCCCGCTGGCATTACGGATCTGACTTAGTGCAAAAACCTGGCAGAGTCGACCAAAACTCCCCTTCTCTGACCGGTATTTTTGTTGCTTTTCTCTGCCGCCGAAGGTGCACTACGGGTCGGATCGCCCAAAATTTTTACCGGTCGTTTTGGTCTGCGGTTCTTCCGAGAGGTGCCCGCCTGACAGTTCTTTTTCAGCAGCCTCCGAAAGGGCATCCAGCGGGCAAGCCAGGGGTTGGCAGCCGCCGGCGGTGAGCCTTCCCCGGCCGGGGCAGAAAGCTCCGACCGCATAATTTTTTCGACTTTCGCCGAGGCCAAAAGCCCAGGCACTTAGAAAGCCTGCCCGCAGCGCCGCCTCCTGTCAGAGGTCCCCGCCGCCTGCGGTGGTCCTCGCCCGGCAGAGAGAAGCCGGAGTCGCCCTCTCTCCGGTTCTTTTTCACCATTCCGGAGCTCTTAAATCTGCCGTACTCCGAGTGACCGAGGACGCTTCCAGGAGGGCGGCAGAGAGAGGCAGAGTGCCACCGGTCGGGAAGCCGGTTCTCCCACACTTTGAAAATTTTTCGCTTGTGCTGGTGGGATGGAGAGAGAGCGTGGCTTATGCGCCCTCTGCCCCGCGGTACGCCCTGGCTAGCCTTACGCCGGTGGTTCGCCAGGCCACCGGCACCTTGTACGGCGGGGACGGCGTTGCTTATGCGCCCGTCAACCCACCTACTCGCCCCGGCTAGCTTTTTACCCGGAGGGCGCCACGCTCCGGGTAGCAGTGAGCGGCACGAGCCCAGTCATACCATGCCGCTCACCTCGCACCTTTTCCGGCCTCCGCCGCGGAGACCTCACGCTCTGTTCTGCGGAGAGCGATTTTGGGCAAAATCTACAAAGTCCCCGATGGTTAAGGACGTAGACTGTTGAGCGGGACCTACACACTCTTGTAGCCGAAGGGGCTCGCCATTTCCCGCAGAAAATGGATCACCTCCCGCAGAGGAACATGAAATGCCCCTTCCCGCGGGACCCGAAGGACCGCTCTGTCCGAGCAGGCCTCCAGGACCACGGCACGCAAAAGCGACTCAGTCCCGCTGGCATTACGGATCTGACTTAGTGCAAAAACCTGGCAGAGTCGACCAAAACTCCCCTTCTCTGACCGGTATTTTTGCTGCTTTTCTCTGCCGCCGAAGGTGCACTACGTGTCGGATCGCCCAAAATTTTTACCGGTCGTTTTGGTCTGCGGTTCTTCCGAGAGGTGCCCGCCTGACAGTTCTTTTTCAGCAGCCTCCGAAAGGGCATCCAGCGGGCAAGCCAGGGGTTGGCAGCCGCCGGCGGTGAGCCTTCCCCGGCCAAGGCAGACAGCTCCGACCGCATAATTTTTTCGAACTTCTCCGAGGTCAAAATCCCAGGCACTCCGACGGAAGGTCCGCCGCGCGTCTCCCGTCTGACGTCCCCGCCGCTCGCGGTGGTCCTCGCCCGGCAGGGAGCTGCCGGATTCGCCCTCTTACCGGTTCTTTTTCACCTTTCCGGAGCTCTGATATCTGCCGCACACACAGTGACCGAGGACGCTTCCAGGAGGGCGGCAGCGAGAGGCAGAGTGCCACCGGGCGGGTCCTCGGTTCTCCCACACTTAGAAAATTTTTGCGCTTGTGCTGGTGCGAGGACGTAGGTCTTTCGACCGGGGCAAGCCTGGAGGGCGGTAGCCGGGATTGGCGCCCTATTCCCGGCTAGCTCTCGGAGGCTTCACCCGGTTGGAGGTTGGAGCTCCGACTTCCATGGGCATGTTCCTCACCGGGACCTACGACCAAGTGTGGCCGAGGGACAGTGACACATTCCCGTGTAGCCTGAGTGGCTGCTCCCGCTGAGCTACTTCCATGGGCACTATTCCTCCCCGGGACTTGCCGCCAAGTCTTGGCCGGGGGACAGTGACACATTGCCGGGTAGCCTGAGTGGCTGCTCCCGCTGAGCTCTTACTTCCATGGGCATGTTCCTCACCGGGACCAACTACCAAGTGTGGCCGGGTTTCGAGCTCCAAACTCGGCTTGCACTTGGTCGCTTGGGGGGTCCCCTCCGCTCCGGGAAGGGCGCCCTCCAGCGGGCAGACGAGGGTACTTCTAGTCTGCCCGAGCTCCATGGGGCCCCTCTCGCCCCTAGGCTCCCCGCCCAGGGTTCCAGGGTCCCGGATACAGCCACCCTGTCGAGTTCGGTATAGGGTACCGGGCCTGGCTGGAATCACGCCGGGATCGGTGAGACCTCCTCGGCCGCGGCTCAGCCTCCAAACTCCCTTTCGCGGTTCTCTTCCCTTCAACTTCCATGGGCATGTTCCACACCGGGACCTCCGACCAAGTGTGGCCGGGGAACAGTCACCCATGCCCGGGTAGCCTCAGCGGCTGCTCCCGCTGAGGTCAACTTGGAGGCTGGAGCTCCGACTTCCATGGGCACTATTCCTCCCCGGGACCTGCCGCCAAGTCTGGCCGGGGGACAGTGACACATTCCCGGGTAGCCCTGAGCGGCTGCTCCCGCTGAACTCTTACTTCCATGGGCATGTTCCTCATCAGGAACCAACGACCAAGTGTGGCCCATGGACAGTGACACATTCCCGGGTAGCCTCAGCAGCTGCTCCCGCTGAGCTACTTCCATGAGCACTATTCCTCCCCGGGACCTGCCGCCAAGTCTGGCCGGGGGACAGTGACACATTCCCGGGTAGCCTGAGCGGCTGCTCCCGCTGAGCTACTTCCATGGGCACTATTCCTCCCCGGGACTTGCCGCCAAGTCTTGGCCGGGGGACAGTGACACATTCCCGGGTAGCCTGAGTGGCTGCTCCCGCTGAGCTCTTACTTCCATGGGCATGTTCCTCACCGGGACATACTACCAAGTGTGGCCGGGTTTCGAGCTCCAAACTCGGCTTGCACTTGGTCGCTTGGGGGTCCCCTCCGCTCCGGGAAGGGCGCCCTCCAGCGGGCAGACGAGGGTACTTCTAGTCTGCCCGAGCTCCATGGGGCCCCTCTCGCCCCTAGGCTCCCCGCCCAGGGTTCCAGGGTCCCGGATACAGCCACCCTGCCGAGTTCGGTATAGGGTACCGGGCCTGGCTGGAATCACGCCGGGATCGGTGAGACCTCCTCGGCCGCGGCTCAGCCTCCAAACTCCCTTTCGCGGTTCTCTTCCCTTCAACTTCCATGGGCATGTTCCACACCGGGACCTCCGACCAAGTGTGGCCGGGGAACAGTCGCCCATGCCCGGGTAGCCTCAGCAAGTGCTCCCGCTGAGGTCAACTTGGAGGTTGGAGCTCCGACTTCCATGGGCACTGTTCCTCCCCGGGACCTGCCGCCAAGTCTGGCCGGGGGACAGTGACACATTCCCGGGTAGCTTGAGCGGCTTCTCCCGCTGAACTCTTACTTCCATGGGCATGTTCCTCATCAGGAACCAACGACCAAGTGTTGCCCAGGGACAGTGACACATTCCCGGGTAGCCTCAGCAGCTGCTCCCGCTGAGCTACTTCCATGAGCACTATTCCTCCCCGGGACCTGCCGCCAAGTCTGGCCGGGGGACAGTGACACATTCCCGGGTAGCCTCAGCAGCTGCTCCCGCTGAGCTACTTCCATGGGCACTATTCCTCCCCGGGACTTGCCGCCAAGTCTTGGCCGGGGGACAGTGACACATTGCCGGGTAGCCTGAGTGGCTGCTCCCGCTGAGCTCTTACTTCCATGGGCATGTTCCTCACCGGGACCAACTACCAAGTGTGGCCGGGTTTCGAGCTCCAAACTCGGCTTGCACTTGGTCGCTTGGGGGGTCCCCTCCGCTCCGGGAAGGGCGCCCTCCAGCGGGCAGACGAGGGTACTTCTAGTCTGCCCGAGCTCCATGGGGCCCCTCTCGCCCCTAGGCTCCCCGCCCAGGGTTCCAGGGTCCCGGATACAGCCACCCTGTCGAGTTCGGTATAGGGTACCGGGCCTGGCTGGAATCACGCCGGGATCGGTGAGACCTCCTCGGCCGCGGCTCAGCCTCCAAACTCCCTTTCGCGGTTCTCTTCCCTTCAACTTCCATGGGCATGTTCCACACCGGGACCTCCGACCAAGTGTGGCCGGGGAACAGTCACCCATGCCCGGGTAGCCTCAGCGGCTGCTCCCGCTGAGGTCAACTTGGAGGCTGGAGCTCCGACTTCCATGGGCACTATTCCTCCCCGGGACCTGCCGCCAAGTCTGGCCGGGGGACAGTGACACATTCCCGGGTAGCCCTGAGCGGCTGCTCCCGCTGAACTCTTACTTCCATGGGCATGTTCCTCATCAGGAACCAACGACCAAGTGTGGCCCAGGGACAGTGACACATTCCCGGGTAGCCTCAGCAGCTGCTCCCGCTGAGCTACTTCCATGAGCACTATTCCTCCCCGGGACCTGCCGCCAAGTCTGGCCGGGGGACAGTGACACATTCCCGGGTAGCCTGAGCGGCTGCTCCCGCTGAGCTACTTCCATGGGCACTATTCCTCCCCGGGACTTGCCGCCAAGTCTTGGCCGGGGGACAGTGACACATTCCCGGGTAGCCTGAGTGGCTGCTCCCGCTGAGCTCTTACTTCCATGGGCATGTTCCTCACCGGGACATACTACCAAGTGTGGCCGGGTTTCGAGCTCCAAACTCGGCTTGCACTTGGTCGCTTGGGGGTCCCCTCCGCTCCGGGAAGGGCGCCCTCCAGCGGGCAGACGAGGGTACTTCTAGTCTGCCCGAGCTCCATGGGGCCCCTCTCGCCCCTAGGCTCCCCGCCCAGGGTTCCAGGGTCCCGGATACAGCCACCCTGTAGAGTTCGGTATAGGGTACCGGGCCTGGCTGGAATCACGCCGGGATCGGTGAGACCTCCTCGGCCGCGGCTCAGCCTCCAAACTCCCTTTCGCGGTTCTCTTCCCTTCAACTTCCATGGGCATGTTCCACACCGGGACCTCCGACCAAGTGTGGCCGGGGAACAGTCACCCATGCCCGGGTAGCCTCAGCGGCTGCTCCCGCTTAGGTCAACTTGGAGGTTGGAGCTCCGACTTCCATGGGCACTATTCCTCCCCGGGACCTGCCGCCAAGTCTGGCCGAGGGACAGTGACACATTCCCGGGTAGCCTGAGCGGCTTCTCCCGCTGAACTCTTACTTCCATGGGCATGTTCCTCATCAGGAACCAACGACCAAGTGTGGCCCAGGGACAGTGACACATTTTTGGGTAGCCTCAGCAGCTGCTCCCGCTGAGCTACTTCCATGAGCACTATTCCTCCCCGGGACTTGCCGCCAAGTCTTGGCCGGGGGACAGTGACACATTCCCGGGTAGCCTGAGTGGCTGCTCCCGCTGAGCTACTTCCATGGGCACTATTCCTCCCCGGGACTTGCCGCCAAGTCTTGGCCGGGGGACAGTGACACATTCCCGGGTAGCCTGAGTGGCTGCTCCCGCTGAGCTCTTACTTCCATGGGCATGTTCCTCACCGGGACATACTACCAAGTGTGGCCGGGTTTCGAGCTCCAAACTCGGCTTGCACTTGGTCGCTTGGGGGGTCCCCTCCGCTCCGGGAAGGGCGCCCTCCAGCGGGCAGACGAGGGTACTTCTAGTCTGCCCGAGCTCCATGGGGCCCCTCTCGCCCCTAGGCTCCCCGCCCAGGGTTCCAGGGTCCCGGATACAGCCACCCTGTCGAGTTCGGTATAGGGTACCGGGCCTGGCTGGAATCACGCCGGGATCGGTGAGACCTCCTCGGCCGCGGCTCAGCCTCCAAACTCCCTTTCGCGGTTCTCTTCCCTTCAACTTCCATGGGCATGTTCCACACCGGGACCTCCGACCAAGTGTGGCCGGGGAACAGTCGCCCATGCCCGGGTAGCCTCAGCAAGTGCTCCCGCTGAGGTCAACTTGGAGGTTGGAGCTCCGACTTCCATGGGCACTGTTCCTCCCCGGGACCTGCCGCCAAGTCTGGCCGGGGGACAGTGACACATTCCCGGGTAGCTTGAGCGGCTTCTCCCGCTGAACTCTTACTTCCATGGGCATGTTCCTCATCAGGAACCAACGACCAAGTGTGGCCCAGGGACAGTGACACATTCCCGGGTAGCCTCAGCAGCTGCTCCCGCTGAGCTACTTCCATGAGCACTATTCCTCCCCGGGACTTGCCGCCAAGTCTTGGCCGGGGGACAGTGACACATTCCCGGGTAGCCTGAGTGGCTGCTCCCGCTGAGCTACTTCCATGGGCACTATTCCTCCCCGGGACTTGCCGCCAAGTCTTGGCCGGGGGACAGTGACACATTCCCGGGTAGCCTGAGTGGCTGCTCCCGCTGAGCTCTTACTTCCATGGGCATGTTCCTCACCGGGACATACTACCAAGTGTGGCCGGGTTTCGAGCTCCAAACTCGGCTTGCACTTGGTCGCTTGGGGGGTCCCCTCCGCTCCGGGAAGGGCGCCCTCCAGCGGGCAGACGAGGGTACTTCTAGTCTGCCCGAGCTCCATGGGGCCCCTCTCGCCCCTAGGCTCCCCGCCCAGGGTTCCAGGGTCCCGGATACAGCCACCCTGTCGAGTTCGGTATAGGGTACCGGGCCTGGCTGGAATCACGCCGGGATCGGTGAGACCTCCTCGGCCGCGGCTCAGCCTCCAAACTCCCTTTCGCGGTTCTCTTCCCTTCAACTTCCATGGGCATGTTCCACACCGGGACCTCCGACCAAGTGTGGCCGGGGAACAGTCGCCCATGCCCGGGTAGCCTCAGCAAGTGCTCCCGCTGAGGTCAACTTGGAGGTTGGAGCTCCGACTTCCATGGGCACTGTTCCTCCCCGGGACCTGCCGCCAAGTCTGGCCGGGGGACAGTGACACATTCCCGGGTAGCTTGAGCGGCTTCTCCCGCTGAACTCTTACTTCCATGGGCATGTTCCTCATCAGGAACCAACGACCAAGTGTGGCCCAGGGACAGTGACACATTTTTGGGTAGCCTCAGCAGCTGCTCCCGCTGAGCTACTTCCATGAGCACTATTCCTCCCCGGGACTTGCCGCCAAGTCTTGGCCGGGGGACAGTGACACATTCCCGGGTAGCCTGAGTGGCTGCTCCCGCTGAGCTACTTCCATGGGCACTATTCCTCCCCGGGACTTGCCGCCAAGTCTTGGCCGGGGGACAGTGACACATTCCCGGGTAGCCTGAGTGGCTGCTCCCGCTGAGCTCTTACTTCCATGGGCATGTTCCTCACCGGGACATACTACCAAGTGTGGCCGGGTTTCGAGCTCCAAACTCGGCTTGCACTTGGTCGCTTGGGGGGTCCCCTCCGCTCCGGGAAGGGCGCCCTCCAGCGGGCAGACGAGGGTACTTCTAGTCTGCCCGAGCTCCATGGGGCCCCTCTCGCCCCTAGGCTCCCCGCCCAGGGTTCCAGGGTCCCGGATAAAGCCACCCTGCCGAGTTCGGTATAGGGTACCGGGCCTGGCTGGAATCACGCCGGGATCGGTGAGACCTCCTCGGCCGCGGCTCAGCCTCCAAACTCCCTTTCGCGGTTCTCTTCCCTTCAACTTCCATGGGCATGTTCCACACCGGGACCTCCGACCAAGTGTGGCCGGGGAACAGTCGCCCATGCCCGGGTAGCCTCAGCAAGTGCTCCCGCTGAGGTCAACTTGGAGGTTGGAGCTCCGACTTCCATGGGCACTATTCCTCCCCGGGACCTGCCGCCAAGTCTGGCCGGGGGACAGTGACACATTCCCGGGTAGCCTGAGCGGCTTCTCCCGCTGAACTCTTACTTCCATGGGCATGTTCCTCATCAGGAACCAACGACCAAGTGTGGCCCAGGGACAGTGACACATTCCCGTGTATCTTCAGCAGCTGCTCCCGCTGAGCTACTTCCATGAGCACTATTCCTCCCCGGGACCTGCCGCCAAGTCTGGCCGGGGGACAGTGACACATTCCCGGGTAGCCTGAGCGGCTGCTCCCGCTGAGCTACTTCCATGGGCACTATTCCTCCCCGGGACTTGCCGCCAAGTCTTGGCCGGGGGACAGTGACACATTGCCGGGTAGCCTGAGTGGCTGCTCCCGCTGAGCTCTTACTTCCATGGGCATGTTCCTCACCGGGACATACTACCAAGTGTGGCCGGGTTTCGAGCTCCAAACTCGGCTTGCACTTGGTCGCTTGGGGGTCCCCTCCGCTCCGGGAAGGGCGCCCTCCAGCGGGCAGACGAGGGTACTTCTAGTCTGCCCGAGCTCCATGGGGCCCCTCTCGCCCCTAGGCTCCCCGCCCAGGGTTCCAGGGTCCCGGATACAGCCACCCTGCCGAGTTCGGTATAGGGTACCGGGCCTGGCTGGAATCACGCCGGGATCGGTGAGACCTCCTCGGCCGCGGCTCAGCCTCCAAACTCCCTTTCGCGGTTCTCTTCCCTTCAACTTCCATGGGCATGTTCCACACCGGGACCTCCGACCAAGTGTGGCCGGGGAACAGTCGCCCATGCCCGGGTAGCCTCAGCAAGTGCTCCCGCTGAGGTCAACTTGGAGGTTGGAGCTCCGACTTCCATGGGCACTATTCCTCCCCGGGACCTGCCGCCAAGTCTGGCCGGGGGACAGTGACACATTCCCGGGTAGCCTGAGCGGCTTCTCCCGCTGAACTCTTACTTCCATGGGCATGTTCCTCATCAGGAACCAACGACCAAGTGTGGCCCAGGGACAGTGACACATTCCCGGGTATCTTCAGCAGCTGCTCCCGCTGAGCTACTTCCATGAGCACTATTCCTCCCCGGGACCTGCCGCCAAGTCTGGCCGGGGGACAGTGACACATTCCCGGGTAGCCTCAGCAGCTGCTCCCGCTGAGCTACTTCCATGGGCACTATTCCTCCCCGGGACTTGCCGCCAAGTCTTGGCCGGGGGACAGTGACACATTGCCGGGTAGCCTGAGTGGCTGCTCCCGCTGAGCTCTTACTTCCATGGGCATGTTCCTCACCGGGACCAACTACCAAGTGTGGCCGGGTTTCGAGCTCCAAACTCGGCTTGCACTTGGTCGCTTGGGGGGTCCCCTCCGCTCCGGGAAGGGCGCCCTCCAGCGGGCAGACGAGGGTACTTCTAGTCTGCCCGAGCTCCATGGGGCCCCTCTCGCCCCTAGGCTCCCCGCCCAGGGTTCCAGGGTCCCGGATACAGCCACCCTGTCGAGTTCGGTATAGGGTACCGGGCCTGGCTGGAATCACGCCGGGATCGGTGAGACCTCCTCGGCCGCGGCTCAGCCTCCAAACTCCCTTTCGCGGTTCTCTTCCCTTCAACTTCCATGGGCATGTTCCACACCGGGACCTCCGACCAAGTGTGGCCGGGGAACAGTCGCCCATGCCCGGGTAGCCTCAGCAAGTGCTCCCGCTGAGGTCAACTTGGAGGTTGGAGCTCCGACTTCCATGGGCACTGTTCCTCCCCGGGACCTGCCGCCAAGTCTGGCCGGGGGACAGTGACACATTCCCGGGTAGCTTGAGCGGCTTCTCCCGCTGAACTCTTACTTCCATGGGCATGTTCCTCATCAGGAACCAACGACCAAGTGTGGCCCAGGGACAGTGACACATTCCCGGGTAGCCTCAGCAGCTGCTCCCGCTGAGCTACTTCCATGAGCACTATTCCTCCCCGGGACCTGCCGCCAAGTCTGGCCGGGGGACAGTGACACATTCCCGGGTAGCCTCAGCAGCTGCTCCCGCTGAGCTACTTCCATGGGCACTATTCCTCCCCGGGACTTGCCGCCAAGTCTTGGCCGGGGGACAGTGACACATTCCCGGGTAGCCTGAGTGGCTGCTCCCGCTGAGCTCTTACTTCCATGGGCATGTTCCTCACCGGGACATACTACCAAGTGTGGCCGGGTTTCGAGCTCCAAACTCGGCTTGCACTTGGTCGCTTGGGGGGTCCCCTCCGCTCCGGGAAGGGCGCCCTCCAGCGGGCAGACGAGGGTACTTCTAGTCTGCCCGAGCTCCATGGGGCCCCTCTCGCCCCTAGGCTCCCCGCCCAGGGTTCCAGGGTCCCGGATACAGCCACCCTGTCGAGTTCGGTATAGGGTACCGGGCCTGGCTGGAATCACGCCGGGATCGGTGAGACCTCCTCGGCCGCGGCTCAGCCTCCAAACTCCCTTTCGCGGTTCTCTTCCCTTCAACTTCCATGGGCATGTTCCACACCGGGACCTCCGACCAAGTGTGGCCGGGGAACAGTCACCCATGCCCGGGTAGCCTCAGCGGCTGCTCCCGCTGAGGTCAACTTGGAGGTTGGAGCTCCGACTTCCATGGGCACTATTCCTCCCCGGGACCTGCCGCCAAGTCTGGCCGGGGGACAGTGACACATTCCCGGGTAGCCTGAGCGGCTTCTCCCGCTGAACTCTTACTTCCATGGGCATGTTCCTCATCAGGAACCAACGACCAAGTGTGGCCCAGGGACAGTGACACATTCCCGGGTAGCCTCAGCAGCTGCTCCCGCTGAGCTACTTCCATGAGCACTATTCCTCCCCGGGACCTGCCGCCAAGTCTGGCCGGGGGACAGTGACACATTCCCGGGTAGCCTGAGCGGCTGCTCCCGCTGAGCTACTTCCATGGGCACTATTCCTCCCCGGGACTTGCCGCCAAGTCTTGGCCGGGGGACAGTGACACATTCCCGGGTAGCCTGAGTGGCTGCTCCCGCTGAGCTCTTACTTCCATGGGCATGTTCCTCACCGGGACATACTACCAAGTGTGGCCGGGTTTCGAGCTCCAAACTCGGCTTGCACTTGGTCGCTTGGGGGGTCCCCTCCGCTCCGGGAAGGGCGCCCTCCAGCGGGCAGACGAGGGTACTTCTAGTCTGCCCGAGCTCCATGGGGCCCCTCTCGCCCCTAGGCTCCCGGCCCAGGGTTCCAGGGTCGCGGATCCAGCCACCATGCGGAGTTCGGTTTGGGTACCGGGCCTGGCAGAAATCACGCCGGGATCGGTGAGCCCTCCTCGGCCGCGGCTTCGCGCAAAAACTCCCTTTCGCGGTTCTCTTCACTTCAACTTCCATGGACACGTTCCACACTTGGACCTACGACCAAGTGTGCCCGGGGAACAGTAACCCATGCCCGGGCAGCCTCAGCAAGTGCTCCCGCTGAGGTCAATTTGGAGGTTTGAGCTCCGACTTCCATGGCCATGTTCCTCACCGGGACCTACGACCAAGCGTGGCCGGGTTTCGAGCTCCAAACTCGGCTTGCACTTTGTGGCCAAGGGGGTCCCCTCCGCTCCGGGAAGGGCGCCCTCCAGCTGGCAGACGAGGTTACTTCTAGTCTGCCCGAGCTCCATGGGGCATTATTCCTCCCCGGGACTTGCCGCCAAGTCTGGCCGGGGGACAGTGACACTTGGCCGGGTAGGCGAAGTGGCTTCTCCCGCTGACTTGCCCCTTTGGAAGTAGGAGCTCTTACTTCCATGGGCATTATACCTCTCGAAGACTTAGAGCCAAGTGAGCTCCTACTTCCATGGGCATTATTCCTCCCCGGGACTTGCCGCCAAGTCTGGCCGGGGGACAGTGACACTTGGCCGGGTAGGCGAAGTGGCTTCTCCCGCTGACTTGCCCCTTTGGAAGTAGGAGCTCCTACTTCCATGGGCATTATTCCTCCCCGGGACTTGCCGCCAAGTCTGGCCGGGGGACAGTGACACTTGGCCGGGTAGGCGAAGTGGCTTCTCCCGCTGACTTGCCCCTTTGGAAGTAGGAGCTCCTACTTCCATGGGCATTATTCCTCCCCGGGACTTGCCGCCAAGTCTGGCCGGGGGACAGTGACACTTGGCCGGGTAGGCGAAGTGGCTTCTCCCGCTGACTTGCCCCTTTGGAAGTAGGAGCTCTTACTTCCATGGGCATTATACCTCTCGAAGACTTAGAGCCAAGTGAGCTCCTACTTCCATGGGCATTATTCCTCCCCGGGACTTGCCGCCAAGTCTGGCCGGGGGACAGTGACACTTGGCCGGGTAAGCGAAGTGGCTTCTCCCGCTGACTTGCCCCTTTGGAAGTAGGAGCTCCTACTTCCATGGGCATTATTCCTCCCCGGGACTTGCCGCCAAGTCTGGCCGGGGGACAGTGACACTTGGCCGGGTAGGCGAAGTGGCTTCTCCCGCTGACTTGCCCCTTTGGAAGTAGGAGCTCCTACTTCCATGGGCATTATTCCTCCCCGGGACCTACTGCCAAGTGTGGCCGGGGGACAGTGACTCTTGGCCGGATAGGCCAAGTGGCTTCTCCCGCTGACTTGCCCCTTTGGAAGTAGGAGCTCCTACTTCCATGGGCATTATTCCTCCCCGGGACCTACTGCCAAGTGTGGCCGGGGAACAGTGACTCTTGGCCGGATAGGCCAAGTGGCTTCTCCCGCTGACTTGCCCCTTTGGAAGTAGGAGCTCTTACTTCCATGGGCATTATTCCTCCCCGGGACCTACTGCCAAGTGTGGCCGGGGAACAGTGACTCTTGGCCGGATAGGCCAAGTGGCTTCTCCCGCTGACTTGCCCCTTTGGAAGTAGGAGCTCTTACTTCCATGGTCATTATTCCTCCCCGGGACCTACTGCCAAGTGTAGCCGGGGAACAGTGACTCTTTGCCGGATAGGCCAAGTGGCTTCTCCCGCTGACTTGCCCCTTTGGAAGTAGGAGCTCCTACTTCCATGGGCATTATTCCTCCCCGGGACCTACTGCCAAGTGTGGCCGGGGAACAGTGACTCTTGGCCGGATAGGCCAAGTGGCTTCTCCCGCTGACTTGCCCCTTTGGAAGTAGGAGCTCTTACTTCCATGGGCATTATTCCTCCCCGGGACCTACTGCCAAGTGTGGCCGGGGAACAGTGACTCTTGGCCGGATAGGCCAAGTGGCTTCTCCCGCTGACTTGCCCCTTTGGAAGTAGGAGCTCTTACTTCCATGGTCATTATTCCTCCCCGGGACCTACTGCCAAGTGTAGCCGGGGAACAGTGACTCTTGGCCGGATAGGCCAAGTGGCTTCTCCCGCTGACTTGCCCCTTTGGAAGTAGGAGCTCCTACTTCCATGGGCATTATTCCTCCCCGGGACCTACTGCCAAGTGTGGCCGGGGAACAGTGACTCTTGGCCGGATAGGCCAAGTGGCTTCTCCCGCTTACTTTCCCCTTTGGAAGTAGGAGCTCCTACTTCCATGGGCATTATTCCTCCCCGGGACCTACTGCCAAGTGTGGCCGGGGAACAGTGACTCTTGGCCGGATAGGCCAAGTGGCTTCTCCCGCTGACTTGACCCTTTGGAAGTAGGAGCTCCTACTTCCATGGGCATTATTCCTCCCCGGGACCTCCTGCCAAGTGTGGCCGGGGAACAGTGACTCTTGGCCGGATAGGCCAAGTTGCTTCTCCCGCTGACTTGCCCCTTTGGAAGTAGGAGCTCCTACTTCCATGGGCACTATACCTCTCGGGGACTTAGAGCCAAGTGTCTTCACCCTTTGGAGGTAGTAGCTCCTACTTCCATGGGCATTATTCCTCCCCGGGACCTCCTGCCAAGTGTGGCCGGGGAACAGTGACTCTTGTTCGGATAGGCCAAGTGGCTTCTCCCGCTGACTTGCCCCTTTGGAAGTAGGAGCTCCTACTTCCATGGGCATTATTCCTCCCCGGGACCTACTGCCAAGTGTAGCCGGGGAACAGTGACTCTTTGCCGGATAGGCCAAGTGGCTTCTCCCGCTGACTTGCCCCTTTGGAAGTAGGAGCTCCTACTTCCATGGGCATTATTCCTCCCCGGGACCTACTGCCAAGTGTGGCCGGGGAACAGTGACTCTTGGCCGGATAGGCCAAGTGGCTTCTCCCGCTGACTTGCCCCTTTGGAAGTAGGAGCTCTTACTTCCATGGGCATTATTCCTCCCCGGGACCTACTGCCAAGTGTGGCCGGGGAACAGTGACTCTTGGCCGGATAGGCCAAGTGGCTTCTCCCGCTGACTTGCCCCTTTGGAAGTAGGAGCTCTTACTTCCATGGTCATTATTCCTCCCCGGGACCTACTGCCAAGTGTAGCCGGGGAACAGTGACTCTTGGCCGGATAGGCCAAGTGGCTTCTCCCGCTGACTTGCCCCTATGGAAGTAGGAGCTCTTACTTCCATGGGCATTATTCCTCCCCGGGACCTACTGCCAAGTGTGGCCGGGGAACAGTGACTCTTGGCCGGATAGGCCAAGTGGCTTCTCCCGCTGACTTGCCCCTTTGGAAGTAGGAGCTCTTACTTCCATGGTCATTATTCCTCCCCGGGACCTACTGCCAAGTGTGGCCGGGGAACAGTGACATGTGGCCGGATAGGCCAAGTGGCTTCTCCCGCTGACTTGCCCCTTTGGAAGTAGGAGCTCTTACTTCCATGGGCATTATTCCTCCCCGGGACCTACTGCCAAGTGTTGCCGGGGGACAGTGACATGTGGCCGGATAGCCCAAGTGGCTTCTCCCGCTGACTTGCCCCTTTGGAAGTAGGAGCTCCTACTTCCATGGGCATTATTCCTCCCCGGGACCTCCTGCCAAGTGTGGCCGGGGAACAGTGACTCTTGGCCGGATAGGCCAAGTGGCTTCTCCCGCTGACTTGCCCCTTTGGAAGTAGGAGCTCCTACTTCCATGGGCATTATTCCTCCCCGGGACCTACTGCCAAGTGTGGCCGGGGAACAGTGACTCTTGGCCGGATAGGCCAAGTGGCTTCTCCCGCTTACTTTCCCCTTTGGAAGTAGGAGCTCCTACTTCCATGGGCATTATTCCTCCCCGGGACCTACTGCCAAGTGTGGCCGGGGAACAGTGACTCTTGGCCGGATAGGCCAAGTGGCTTCTCCCGCTGACTTGACCCTTTGGAAGTAGGAGCTCCTACTTCCATGGGCATTATTCCTCCCCGGGACCTCCTGCCAAGTGTGGCCGGGGAACAGTGACTCTTGGCCGGATAGGCCAAGTTGCTTCTCCCGCTGACTTGCCCCTTTGGAAGTAGGAGCTCCTACTTCCATGGGCACTATACCTCTCGGGGACTTAGAGCCAAGTGTCTTCACCCTTTGGAGGTAGTAGCTCCTACTTCCATGGGCATTATTCCTCCCCGGGACCTCCTGCCAAGTGTGGCCGGGGAACAGTGACTCTTGTTCGGATAGGCCAAGTGGCTTCTCCCGCTGACTTGCCCCTTTGGAAGTAGGAGCTCCTACTTCCATGGGCATTATTCCTCCCCGGGACCTACTGCCAAGTGTGGCCGGGGAACAGTGACTCTTGGCCGGATAGGCCAAGTGGCTTCTCCCGCTGACTTGACCCTTTGGAAGTAGGAGCTCCTACTTCCATGGGCATTATTCCTCCCCGGGACCTACTGCCAAGTGTGGCCGGGGAACAGTGACTCTTGCCTGGGTAGGCCAAGTGGCTTCTCCCGCTGACTTGCCCCTTTGGAAGTAGGAGCTCCTACTTCCATGGGCATTATTCCTCCCCGGGACCTACTGCCAAGAGTGGCCGGGGGACAGTGACATGTGGCCGGATAGGCCAAGTGGCTTCTCCCGCTGACTTGCCCCTTTGGAAGTAGGAGCTCCTACTTCCATGGGCATTATTCCTCCCCGGGACCTACTGCCAAGTGTGGCCGGGGAACAGTGACTCTTGGCCGGATATGCCAAGTGGCTTCTCCCGCTGACTTGCCCCTTTGGAAGTAGGAGCTCCTACTTCCATGGGCATTATTCCTCCCCGGGACCTACTGCCAAGTGTGGCCGGGGAACAGTGACTCTTGGCCGGATAGGCCAAGTGGCTTCTCCCGCTGACTTGACCCTTTGGAAGTAGGAGCTCCTACTTCCATGGGCATTATTCCTCCCCGGGACCTACTGCCAAGTGTGGCCGGGGAACAGTGACTCTTGCCTGGGTAGGCCAAGTGGCTTCTCCCGCTGATTAGCCCCTTTGGAAGTAGGAGCTCCTACTTCCATGGGCATTATTCCTCCCCGGGACCTACTGCCAAGAGTGGCCGGGGGACAGTGACATGTGGCCGGATAGGCCAAGTGGCTTCTCCCGCTGACTTGCCCCTTTGGAAGTAGGAGCTCCTACTTCCATGGGCATTATTCCTCCCCGGGACCTACTGCCAAGTGTGGCCGGGGAACAGTGACTCTTGGCCGGATATGCCAAGTGGCTTCTCCCGCTGACTTGCCCCTTTGGAAGTAGGAGCTCCTACTTCCATGGGCATTATTCCTCTCCGGGACCTACTGCCAAGTGTGGCCGGGGAACAGTGACTCTTGGCCGGATAGGCCAAGTGGCTTCTCCCGCTGACTTGCCCCTTTGGAAGTAGGAGCTCTTACTTCCATGGGCACTATACCTCTCGGGGACTTAGAGCCAAGTGTCTTCACTCTTTGGAGGTAGTAGCTCCTACTTCCATGGGCATTATTCCTCCCCGGGACCTACTGCCAAGTGTGGCCGGGGGACAGTGACATGTGGCCGGATAGGCCAAGTGGCTTCTCCCGCTGACTTGCCCCTTTGGAAGTAGGAGCTCTTACTTCCATGGGCATTATTCCTCCCCGGGACCTACAGCCAAGTGTGGCCGGGGAACAGTGACTCTTGGACGGATAGGCCAAGTGGCTGCTCCCGCTGACTTGCCCCTTTGGAAGTAGGAGCTCCTACTTCCATGGGCATTATTCCTCCCCGGGACCTACTGCCAAGTGTGGCCGGGGAACAGTGACTCTTGGCCGGATAGGCCAAGTGGCTGCTCCCGCTGACTTGCCCCTTTGGAAGTAGGAGCTCTTACTTCCATGGGCATTATTCCTCCCCGGGACCTACTGCCAAGTGTGGCCGGGGGACAGTGACATGTGGCCGGTTAGGCCAAGTGGCTTCTCCCGCTGACTTGCCCCTTTGGAAGTAGGAGCTCTTACTTCCATGGGCATTATTCCTCCCCGGGACCTACTGCCAAGTGTGGCCGGGGGACAGTGACATGTGGCCGGATAGCCCAAGTGGCTTCTCCCGCTGACTTGCCCCTTTGGAAGTAGGAGCTCCTACTTCCATGGGCATTATTCCTCCCCGGGACCTACTGCCAAGTGTGGCCGGGGAACAGTGACTCTTGGCCGGATAGGCCAAGTGGCTTCTCCCGCTGACTTGCCCCTTTGGAAGTAGGAGCTCTTACTCCCATGGGCAGTATACCTCTCGGGGACTTAGAGCCAAGTGTCTTCACCCTTTGGAGGTGGTAGCTCCTACTTCCATGGGCATTATTCCTCCCCGGGACCTACTGCCAAGTGTGGCCGGGGGACAGTGACTCTTGGCCGGATAGAACTAGTGGCTTCTCCCGCTGACTTGCCCCTTTGGAAGTAGGAGCTCCTACTTCCATGGGCATTATTCCTCCCCGGGACCTACAGCCAAGTGTGGCCGGGGAACAGTGACTCTTGGACGGATAGGCCAAGTGGCTGCTCCCGCTGACTTGCCCCTTTGGAAGTAGGAGCTCCTACTTCCATGGGCATTATTCCTCCCCGGGACCTACTGCCAAGTGTGGCCGGGGAACAGTGACTCTTGGCCGGATAGGCCAAGTGGCTGCTCCCGCTGACTTGCCCCTTTGGAAGTAGGAGCTCTTACTTCCATGGGCATTATTCCTCCCCGGGACCTACTGCCAAGTGTGGCCGGGGGACAGTGACATGTGGCCGGTTAGGCCAAGTGGCTTCTCCCGCTGACTTGCCCCTTTGGAAGTAGGAGCTCTTACTTCCATGGGCATTATTCCTCCCCGGGACCTACTGCCAAGTGTGGCCGGGGGACAGTGACATGTGGCCGGATAGCCCAAGTGGCTTCTCCCGCTGACTTGCCCCTTTGGAAGTAGGAGCTCCTACTTCCATGGGCATTATTCCTCCCCGGGACCTACTGCCAAGTGTGGCCGGGGAACAGTGACTCTTGGCCGGATAGGCCAAGTGGCTTCTCCCGCTGACTTGCCCCTTTGGAAGTAGGAGCTCTTACTCCCATGGGCAGTATACCTCTCGGGGACTTAGAGCCAAGTGTCTTCACCCTTTGGAGGTGGTAGCTCCTACTTCCATGGGCATTATTCCTCCCCGGGACCTACTGCCAAGTGTTGCCGGGGAACAGTGACTCTTGGCCGGATAGAACTAGTGGCTTCTCCCGCTGACTTGCCCCTTTGGAAGTAGGAGCTCCTACTTCCATGGGCATTATTCCTCCCCGGGACCTACAGCCAAGCTTGGCCGGGGGACAGTGACATGTGGCCGGATAGGCCAAGTGGCTTCTCCCGCTGACTTGCCCCTTTGGAAGTAGGAGCTCTTACTTCCATGGGCATTATTCCTCCCCGGGACCTACTGCCAAGTGTGGCCGGGGAACAGTGACTCTTGGCCGGATAGGCCAAGTGGCTTCTCCCGCTGACTTGCCCCTTTGGAGGTAGGAGCTCCTACTTCCATGGGCATTATTCCTCCCCGGGACCTACTGCCAAGTGTGGCCGGGGAACAGTGACTCTTGGCCGGGTAGGCCAAGTGGCTTCTCCCGCTGACTTGCCCCTTTGGAAGTAGGAGCTCCTAATTCCATGGGCATTATTCCTCCCCGGGACCTACTGCCAAGTGTGGCCGGGGAACAGTGACTCTTGGCCGGATAGGCCAAGTGGCTTCTCCCGCTGACTTGCCCCTTTGGAAGTAGGAGCTCCTACTTCCATGGGCATTATTCCTCCCCGGGACCTACTGCCAAGTGTAGCCGGGGAACAGTGACTCTTGGCCGGATAGAACTAGTGGCTTCTCCCGCTGACTTGCCCCTTTGGAAGTAGGAGCTCCTACTTCCATGGGCATTATTCCTCCCCGGGACCTACTGCCAAGAGTGGCCGGGGAACAGTGACTCTTGGCCGGATAGGCCAAGTGGCTTCTCCCGCTGACTTGCCCCTTTGGAAGTAGGAGCTCCTACTTCCATGGGCATTATTCCTCCCCGGGACCTACTGCCAAGTGTGGCCGGGGAACAGTGACTCTTGGCCGGATAGGCCAAGTGGCTTCTCCCGCCGACTTGCCCCTTTGGAAGTAGGAGCTCCCACTTCCATGGGCATTATTCCTCCCCGGGACATACTGCCAAGTGTGGCCGGGGAACAGTGACTCTTGGCCGGATAGTCCAAGTGGCTTCTCCCGCTGACTTGCCCCTTTGGAAGTAGGAGCTCCTACTTCCATGGGCATTATTCCTCCCCGGGACCTACAGCCAAGAGTGGCCGGGGGACAGTGACATGTGGCCGGATAGGCCAAGTGGCTTCTCCCGCTGACTTGCCCCTTTGGAAGTTGGAGCTCCTACTTCCATGGGCATTATTCCTCCCCGGGACCTACTGCCAAGTGTGGCCGGGGAACAGTGACTCTTGGCCGGATAGGCCAAGTGGCTTCTCCCGCTGACTTGCCCCTATGGAAGTAGGAGCTCTTACTTCCATGGGCATTATTCCTCCCCGGGACCTACTGCCAAGTGTGGCCGGGGAACAGTGACTCTTGGCCGGATAGGCCAAGTGGCTTCTCCCGCTGACTTGCCCCTTTGGAAGTAGGAGCTCTCACTTCCATGGGCAGTATACCTCTCGGGGACTTAGAGCCAAGTGTCTTCACCCTTTGGAGGTAGGAGCTCTTACTTCCATGGGCATTATTCCTCTCCGGGACCTACAGCCAAGTGTGGCCGGGGAACAGTGACACTTGGCCGGATAGGCCAAGTGGCTGCTCCCGCTGACTTGCCCCTATGGAAGTAGGAGCTCTTACTTCCATGGGCATTATTCCTCCCCGGGACCTACTGCCAAGTGTGGCCGGGGAACAGTGACTCTTGGCCGGGTAGGCCAAGTGGCTTCTCCCGCTGACTTGCCCCTTTGGAAGTAGGAGCTCTTACTCCCATGGGCAGTATACCTCTCGGGGACTTAGAGCCAAGTGTCTTCACCCTTTGGAGGTAGTAGCTCCTACTTCCATGGGCATTATTCCTCCCCGGGACCTACTGCCAAGTGTAGCCGGGGAACAGTGACTCTTGGCCGGATAGAACTAGTGGCTTCTCCCGCTGACTTGCCCCTTTGGAAGTAGGAGCTCCTACTTCCATGGGCATTATTCCTCCCCGGGACCTACTGCCAAGAGTGGCCGGGGAACAGTGACTCTTGGCCGGGTAGGCCAAGTGGCTTCTCCCGCTGACTTGCCCCTTTGGAAGTAGGAGCTCCTACTTCCATGGGCATTATTCCTCCCCGGGACCTACTGCCAAGTAAGGCCGGGGAACAGTGACTCTTGGCCGGATAGAACTAGTGGCTTCTTCCGCTGACTTGCCCCTTTGGAAGTAGGAGCTCCTACTTCCATGGGCATTATTCCTCCCCGGGACCTACAGCCAAGCTTGGCCGGGGGACAGTGACATGTGGCCGGATAGGCCAAGTGGCTTCTCCCGCTGACTTGCCCCTTTGGAGGTAGGAGCTCTTACTTCCATGGGCATTATTCCTCTCCGGGACCTACAGCCAAGTGTGGCCGGGGAACAGTGAAACTTGGCCGGATAGGCCAAGTGGCTGCTCCCGCTGACTTGCCCCTTAGGAAGTAGGAGCTCCTACTTCCATGGGCATTATTCCTCCCCGGGACCTATAGCCAAGTGTGGACGGGGGACAGTGACATGTGGCCGGATAGGCCGAGCGGCTTCTCCCGCTGACGTCATCGCTTTGGAAGTAGGAGCTCCTACTTCCATGGGCTTGTTCCTCCCCGGGACTTGCCGCCAAGTCTGGCCGGGGGACAGTGACATGTGGCCGGATAGGCCAACTGGCTGCTCCCGCTGAGCCCCTACTTCCATGGGCTTGTTCGTCCCCCGGGACTTGCCGCCAAGTCTGGCCGGGGAACAGTGACATGCCGCCGGATACGGCCGAGCGGCTGCTCCCGCTGACGTCATCGCTTTGGAAGTAGGAGCTCCTACTTCCATGGGCTTGTTCCTCCCCGGGACCTGCCGCCAAGTCTGGCCGGGGGACAGTGACATGTGGCCGGATAGGCCAACTGGCTGCTCCCGCTGAGCCCCTACTTCCATGGGCTTGTTCGTCCCCCGGGACTTGCCGCCAAGTCTGGCCGGGGAACAGTGACATGCCGCCGGATACGGCCGAGCGGCTGCTCCCGCTGACGTCATCGCTTTGGAAGTAGGAGCTCCTACTTCCATGGGCTTGTTCCTCCCCGGGACCTGCCGCCAAGTCTGGCCGGGGGACAGTGACATGTGGCCGGATAGGCCAACTGGCTGCTCCCGCTGAGCCCCTACTTCCATGGGCTTGTTCGTCCCCCGGGACTTGCCGCCAAGTCTGGCCGGGGAACAGTGACATGCCGCCGGATACGGCCGAGCGGCTGCTCCCGCTGACGTCATCGCTTTGGAAGTAGGAGCTCCTACTTCCATGGGCTTGTTCCTCCCCGGGACTTGCCGCCAAGTCTGGCCGGGGGACAGTGACATGTGGCCGGATAGGCCAACTGGCTGCTCCCGCTGAGCCCCTACTTCCATGGGCTTGTTCGTCCCCGGGACTTGCCGCCAAGTCTGGCCGGGGAACAGTGACATGCCGCCGGATACGGCCGAGCGGCTGCTCCCGCTGACGTCATCACTTTGGAAGTCGGAGCTCCTACTTCCATGGGCTTGTTCCTCCCCGGGACTTGCCGCCAAGTCTGGCCGGGGGACAGTGACATGTGGCCGGATAGGCCAACTGGCTGCTCCCGCTGAGCCCCTACTTCCATGGGCTTGTTCGTCCCCGGGACTTGCCGCCAAGTCTGGCCGGGGAACAGTGACATGCCGCCGGATACGGCCGAGCGGCTGCTCCCGCTGACGTCATCACTTTGGAAGTCGGAGCTCCTACTTCCATGGGCTCGTTCCTCCCCGGGACCTGCCGCCAAGTCCTACCGGGGGACAGTGACATGTGGCCGCATAGGCCAAGTGGCTGCTCCCGCTGAGCTCCTACTTCCATGGGCTTGTTCGTCCCCGGGACTTGCCGCCAAGTCTGGCCGGGGAACAGTGACAGGCGGCCGGATACGGCCGAGCGGCTGCTCCCGCTGACGTCATCACTTCGGAAGTCCATGCACGGGGCAAGGCTCGCACTCCAGGCGAGAACCAGCTCTGCGGGGCCGGCGGCGCGTGCTTGGCTGAACCCCCGTGACCAACGGGGGCTAGACGTCGGAGG
>NW_027285713.1:0-29250 GCF_040894005.1 Engystomops pustulosus | reverse complement strand
GACAAAAAATTTGAAAGTTATAACTCTTGAAATGTGACAATACAAAAAGTATTTTTTTCCTCACAATCCAATGTCATTATACAAATAAAGGTCATTTTAAAAAGTTAGACTCCATGGTAAATTGAACAAATTTGTGTTACTGAAATAACTATGACAGATTTGTTTTTTTTTTAAATTTGAATGAAAAGCAAGGGCAAATAAAAGTTAGCACTTCCAAAAATTTTTTAAACAACCCATCCTGCTAGAGTGATGGGAAAATAAAATAAATAGTAATAACATGATGAAGGCATTGACAAAAAATCCGAGAAATTGCCCGGTCATTAAGGTGGAAAACGGTTGTGGTAGTAAAGGGTTAAAGGGGAATAGTCATCTTCCTACAGTAATTAAATTTGAATAAACCATTTGCATGTTATTGGGTACTGCAAATACATGGCTCAAAACCAGCAAACAAGGAACTGAATTGATGGTAATATAAAAAAGTTTAAATTGTTATTAAAATTGTTTTATTAACCTTTTTCTGTAAAGCTCAGACTGTTCCCACTCCACACTCTCACTCCTACGCAGGGCTTCGGTGGAATTTTTAATAAATTGATCAGGGTCAAAAGCAATCACATGTAATGTCATTCAGAATTTTGTAATTAGTGACAGGTCATCTTTAAATAATATGACTTGGGTTAAGGTTACATCTCCGTTTTAAGCTTTCATTATTGAAAAAGATCCTGGAAGATAAATAATGATGGTAAACAAA
Organism: Engystomops pustulosus; assembly: GCF_040894005.1. Taxonomy (NCBI): domain Eukaryota; kingdom Metazoa; phylum Chordata; class Amphibia; order Anura; family Leptodactylidae; genus Engystomops; species Engystomops pustulosus. The sequence goes on along the minus strand of NW_027285713.1, from coordinate 28,502 downwards.
AGCTCTATTGTTTTACATTAGAATCCAGAGAGTTGCATTTATGAAGGGCCCCTTGTGCCAAGCTGCCTTTTGCACTGTAAAAGGTTATTGGTGTTTCTCACATTGCACACATTTTAGTTTAATAGTGTTCAGTTAGGTTTTGTTTTGATAAAGAGATTTTCATTATTTACAGTTTAAATCTGAATACAATTTGCTTAAAAAAAGAATAAACTTCTTGATGTAGACGGTGAGACAATACTACAGGTTTTCAGCCTAGGTGTAACTCATTCCGGCACAGAGACCTCTCAGGTTTTAAATGGGATAAGTGAACAGCCTTCTATGGTATCCAAATAGGGAATTGTAAAACAACATGTCATGTATGTAACCGCAAAGGTAAATGGCAATGAGTAAATAACGAAATAAATCTTGGAAAGTGCTCTACCTGGAAGTTGAAGCTGCCAGATGCAAAGATGGTGTCATTTCCGATACTTTAGACCAGGGGTCCCCCAAACTTTACATAGGGGGCCGTTCACAGTCCCTCTCAGACCGTTGAAGGGCCGGACTAAAGTTAAAAAATAAAAAAAAATAAGAAATTCCTCTGTACACTGCACATATCCTATACTGCTCTTTCATCCATTAATTATTTCCTATGCTTCCCCCCACCACTTATTATTTCCTATGCTGCCCCTCTTTCATTAATTATTTCCCATACTGCCCTCCATCATTAATTATTTCTGTACTGCACCTCCATCATTATTTCCTATATTGCTTCTCCATCATTAATTGTTTCCCATACTGCTTCTCATCATTAATTATTCCCTATACTGCCCCTCCATCATTAATTATTCCCTATAGCTGCCCCTCCATCATTAATTATTCCCTATACTGCCCCTCCATCATTAATTATTCCCTATACTGCCCTCCATCATTAATTATTCCCTATACTGCCCTCCATCATTAATTATTCCCTATGCTGCCCCTCCATCATTAATTATTCCCTATACTGCCCCTCATCTTAATTATTCCCTATACTGCTCCTCCATCATTAATTATTCCCTATACTGCTCCTCCATGATTAATTATTCCCTATACTGCCCCTCCATGATTAATTATTCCCTATACTGCCCCTCCATCATTAATTATTCCCTATACTGCCCCTCCATCATTTATTATTCCCTATACTGCCCCTCCATCATTTATTATTCCCTATACTGCCCCTCCATCATTAATTATTCCCTATACTGCCCCTCCATCATTAATTATTCCCTATACTGCCCCTCCATCATTAATTATTCCCTATACTGCACCTCCATCATTAATATTCCCTATGCTGCCCCTCATCATTAATTATTCCCTATACTGCTCCTCCATTATTACTTATTCCCTATACTGCCCCTCCATCATTAATTATTCCCTATACTGCTCCTCTATTATTAATTATTCCCTATACTGCCCTCCATCATTAATTATTCCCTATACTGCCCCTCCATCATTAATTATTCCCTATACTGCTCCTCCATTATTAATTATATATATATATACTATATATATATACTATATTTAAGGCCCCCATAAATAATTATTTTTTTATATCCGGGCCCCCCGGCCGCCAAAATATATTTGCTGCTGGTTAAAAAAAAAAATCCTATACTCACCTCTGGCAGCGGCTCCCGAGTCTTCTATCTTCGGGCTGCTGTCGGCCGGGAAGAGGTGCGCGGCCGCGTGATGACGTCATCACGCGGCCGCACACTCACGTATCGGCCGCGGAGCACTATTCAGGGGCGGGCAGGAGCTTCCTGTCCGGACGGACGGAGGCTCCTGCCTGACTGCCGCGATTTGCCGGGGGCCTCAGCAGGAGCCGCTGGCACTCCAAGGGGCCGGATAAAAACGGTCCGCGGGCCGCATGTGGCCCACGGGCCGTAGTTTGGGGACCACTGCTTTAGACTCTGAAGTGTGAGTCGGAACTATTGGAAAATTACACTGCTGTAAAAATTTTTGCATCTCCAACTTCAACGTTCCAGGTAGGTGGAAGCTACACACGGTAGGTATGAAAAAGCACTTTTGCACTTTTGTAAACCCTTAAGGTGTTTTATAGGGGTTAAAATGGAGGTGCGGTCTACAAATTGTAATATTTTTGACAATACATTAATTTTGGGTGAAAATTAACATTTACAATGGATTAAATGAAAAAAGGCTCCACAAAGGTTGATACCCAATTTGTCCTGAGTACAATGATATGTACCAAATGATTACCATATGTGGTGGTAACCTGCTGTATGGGCACACTGATGGGCATAGAATGGAAGGAGGCGCTATCCAGAGCAGATTGTCAAATTGTGCAGGCTATAAATTTTATTTCTGTTTTTAATGTAAATTTATAGGGGCTTATTTTTATGTCACATCAGATGCACTTTCCTGGTACATAATTTTCAGGCATCTATAGCTAATGGTGAGATTTATATTAACTTTGTTGGTGGGGAAAATTAAATTAATCAATTTAGGAAGATTTTTGGTTTTTATTTGTGGCCGTTCACCATGGCATAAAAAATGTATATTATTATTCTATGTATTGCCGGAATTATGAGATACCTCATTTATATAGATTTTTTCATTGTTTCTCCAATTTTACTGAATAAAAAGTAATTTGGCGAAAATGTTGTTAATTTTAGCACCACAGTATTTTCATATGTATAACTTTTTTATTTTTTGGCTGGAAAAACTGGCCTTATTTTTTGAAAGAAGAATTGTTCTTTTTACTGGTCTCATTTTAGATGACAACATTTTTAAAATAATTTTTAGAGCATTTTTTAAGAGTATTAATTAAAAATTACCTTTTTCCGGAAGGTTTTGGGGGTCTTGTAATGGGGTTCAATGTGCACATCCAGCAAAGATTGTGTTTTATTATGCAGATTGTTTAGGATGCAGCCATACCAAAATTGTTTTTTTTTCTTAATTTATTCAATTTTACTGAATAAAATCTAATTTGGAGAAAATCTTGTTCATTTAGCATCACCATCTTTTCAACATAACTGCACCATCTTTTCTGCACAACTTTTTTATTTTTTGGCTGACAAATCTGGTTAAGGACTTTTTGCAACAAGAAATGTTTTGGTGTCTTATTTTAGAGTGTTTTTTAAACATTTTTGATCACTTTTAGAGCATTTTTTATAAGGGAATTATTAAAATAATCTATTTTGGAATATTTTTTGCAGTTTTTTTCTCTGGCGTCTACCAAGCTGGTCCAGTATTGATTCTGTTTTATTATACAGATTGTTATGGACGCGGCAATACCAAATATGTGGGGGGAGGGGGGGGGGGTTTGTGCATTGTGTTTTTTGTACTTTATTAAATGTTTGTATGGGAAAGTGGCATTTTAGAGGCTTATATTTTTATTTATTTTTTAAAATGTTTTATTCTAATGTGTAAACTTTACTTTTTTAACTTTTTTTTTACTTATACAAACTTGAACTTGATCCAGATATTCTCTGATCACTGGTTGAAGTCCAATACAGTGCAACCTGGGAGGGATCTGACTGCAGAAGAGATCGGGCAGCCCTGGGGCATTCGGCAGACCTCGGCGCTTGCCAGGAGAGGATTGGATCCCCCGGTGAGTGTCACGGGGAATCCGATCCATAGGGGGAAGACCCATACACGGTTATGCTTGACCTCAGTACTGCTACTCCTATCCTACATACCTGGATAGCAAAACACTACCATTCATATATTGTATAAATGGCCATAGTGAAGTACAACGACTCCTATCCTACACATCTGGGAATAGCACTGTACTACTACTCCTATCCTTCACATACAGCATGTGCACAGCATATATAGGCGGTCCACTACTTAAGAACACCTGACTTACAGACAACCCCTAGTTACAAACTGACCTCTGGATGTTGGTAATTTACAGTACTTTAGTCTTAGACTACAATAAAGAATTAAAATAGTTATTAACTGTGTCTACAATGAAGCTTTATTGTTAATCCTGGTTCTTATGACAATCCAACATTTTTAAAATCCAGTTTTTACAAAGACCAAAAATTTGTGTTGGGTTACAATGATAAAATATATAGTTTTGACTTGCATTCAAATTCAACTTACTAACAAACCTGCGTGCCTGCACATAGGGATGGCACATTAATACCAATCCTGTAAATATGAGAAAATCATGGTAATATTATTTCCTAATGAAAATGCCATCCAAGAAAGAGTAAAGACCCTGACGGGTTTCTGCCTTTTTGTCATAGATTAAACCATGTCACCAATTATACGTCGTTGTGAACTTTATGCTTAGAAGAACCAAATAGTAGAAGTCATAACATCCCAGATCAAAGAGACAGGAAATGTAGATGTGCCCAGCCCTGAGTAGAACCAGTATCTACCACTATATGGTTATACACCTAGAAACAGAACACTAAGCCAATTTAAACAAAATATCTTTCTTTTATTTAACACTCAGTTTACACAAAACAATATACAAATCAATAGAGTAATTTTCACAAAAGGGTGGATGAGGATATCACATTAAAAACATAAAATTCATGGGTACATGTGTACTGTGGCTGTAGCTCCATGTATGGCTGTGTACTGCTGCTGTAGCTCCATGTATGGCAGAGTACTGTGGCTGTAGCTCCATGTGTGACTGTGTACTGTGGCTGTAGCTCTATGTGTGGCTGTGTACTGTGGCTGTAGCTCCATGTATGGCAGAGTACTGTGACTGTAGCTCCATGTATAGCTGTGTACTGTGGCTGTAGCTCCATGTATGGCTGTGTACTGTGACTGTAGCTCCATGTATGGCTGTAGCTCCATGTATGGCTGTGTACTGCGGCTGTAGCTCCATGTATGGTTGTGTACTGTAACTGTAGCTACATGTATGGCTGTGTACTGTGACTGTAGCTCCATGTATGGCTGTGCACTGTGGCTGTAGCTCCATGTGTGGCTGTGTACTGTGGCTGTAGCTTCATGTGTGGCTGTAGCTCCATGTATGGCTGTGTACTGCGGCTGTAGCTCCATGTATGGCTGTGTCATGCAGCTGTAGCTCCATGTATGGCTGTGTACTGCAGCTGTAGCTCCATGTATGGCTGTGTACTGCACCTGTAGCTCCATGTATGGCTGTGTACTGCACCTGTAGCTCCATGTATGGCTGTGTACAGCGGCTGTAGCTCCATGTATGGCTGTGTACTGCGGCTGTAGCTCCATGTATGGCTGTGTACTGCAGCTGTAGCTCCATGTATGGCTGTGTACTGTGGCTGTAGCTCCATGTATGGCTGTGTACTGTGGCTGTAGCTCCATGTATGGCTGTGTACTGCGGCTGTAGCTCCATGTATGGCTGTGTCATGCAGCTGTAGCTCCATGTATGGCTGTGTACTGCGGCTGTAGCTCCATGTATGGCTGTGTACTGCACCTGTAGCTCCATGTATGGCTGTGTACTGCGGCTGTAGCTCCATGTATGGCTGTGTACTGTGACTGTAGCTCCATGTATGGCTGTGTACTGTGGCTGTAGCTCCATCTATGGCTGTGTACTGTGGCTGTAGCTCCATCTATGGCTGTGTACTGTGGCTGTAGCTCCATGTTTGGCTATGTACTGGGGCTGTATGTCCATGTATGGCTGTGTTCTATGGCTTTAAAGGAAACCTATCACTTCTGGTGCTTCTAAGCAGCAAATGCCGTGCACCAGCTCAGGGTGAGTTATTGCCAGCGCTTATCTTCGTTATTTCAGGGCCTCCCTCCCCCCACAGCATCCATTACAGGGCCCTCCAATCTCCTCCCTCCACAGCATCCATTACAGGGCCCCCCAACCTCCTCCCTCCACAGTATCCATTACAAGGCCCCCCATCCCAGTCCCTCCACAGCATCCATCCCATCCCCCTCCCTCCACAGCATCCATTACAGGGCCCCCCATCCCCCTCCCTCCACAGTATCCATTACAGGGCCCCCCAACCTCCTGCACAACATCCATTACAGGGCCCCCCATCCCCCTCCCTCCACAGCATCCATTACAGGGCCCCCCAACCTCCACAACATCCATTTCAGCCCCCCCATCCTCCTCCCTGCACAGCATCCATTACAGGGCCCCCCAACCTCCAAAACATCAATTTCAGCCCCCCCATCCTCCTCCCTGCACAGAATCCATTACAGGGCCCCCCAACCTCCTCCACAACATCCATTACAGACCCCCCCACAGCATGCATTCTAGGGCCCCCTTCCCCACCACAGCATCCATTAAAGGGCCTCCTCCCCCCACAACATTCATTTTAGGGCCCTCTCCCCCACAGGATCTGTTACAGAGCCCCTCTCCCCCCTTAGCATCCATTACAGGGCTTACCTCCTCATCAAAGGCAGCTGACTCCCGCGCCGATGGTCCCGCCTACCTTTCTACGCGCTTCCCACAACTGCATCGCGCACACTGATGCAGCCGCCGCTGCGCACAGTTAAGTCGCCTCAGACAGTGACGCCTCCGCGCACATGAAGCCGGCAGTGCTCACGCTCGCAGCTGCAGACAACCACGTCAGCAGTACACTGTGACCTGTTGCTGGCAGAAACAGCTTCCGCCAGCACCGGATCACAGACACTGTTTTAATATGTAAGTGTCGGGACCCGGGGCCCACCGGGGGTTTCTCCGGTGCTCCGCCGGGCCAGTCCGACGCTGTATGGGCAGGTGGGACACATATCATAAGAGCATACACTGGACATCACGAAACAAGGACTGATCAAAGGTATAGATACAGAATGCAGGCAAACAGAAAGATGAATAAAATTACAGTATTACGATTATCAATGTTTTCATATACATTAAACATTGTAAAATTTATTCTCCCTTTATCTATAAGAGATGACATATTTATACATTTCTAAGGAAATGGTGGATCTAGAAGAAGATAATGCATCTTGTTCTTCCAAATTTAAAACTGATGACTTATAAGACCTGTTGTTGTTTCTCCTTAAGGGTTAAGGTTCCAAAATGGTGACCTAAATAAATGACTATACATATCACTGGGAGTGAAGGAGAAGGAAGGGAGGGAACAAAAAAAGGGGGGGGGGGGGAATCTGTGGAGATAAGTGTTAGGTTAGTGACAAACATATTACATGCTCAAAACGCCGCTTGACATGAATATCAATATTAGAGATGAGCGAACATACTCGTCCGAGCTTGATGCTCGTTCGAGCATTAACGTACTCGAAACTGCTCGTTGCTCGGACGAATACTTCGCCCGCTCGAGAAAATGGCATCTCCCGCCGTTTTGCTTTTTGGCGGCCAGAGACAGAGCCAATCACAAGCCAGGAGACTCTGCACTCCACCCAGCATGACGTGGTACCCTTACACGTCGATAGCAGTGGTTGGCTGGCCAGATCAGGTGACCCTGGAATAGACTAGCCCCTGCCTGCGCTGCTCGGATCATTCTGTGTCTGGATGCCGCTAGGGAGAGAGCTGCTGCTGGTCAGGGAAAGCGTTAGGCTGTTCTATTAGAGTAGTGTTAGGCAGGAGTGATTCTACAAGAACCCAACAGCCCTTCTTAGGGCTCCAATAACGTTATACATTTTTTTTTTTTATTTGCAGCTAGTACCATATTGTGAGGAATTTGCAGGGGGACTTGCTACCGTTGTGTTTAGCTCTTAGTGACACACATATCCACCTCAAACACCAAAGTGGGACAATTTATTAGGGTTTGGATTGAAATTAGGCACAGTCTGCCATTTACTTTTTATTTTACGTTAATTTTTTTATAACTCAGCGTCATCTCATCTGGCATAGCAGTGTGCTTTCATACTTGGCTAGAAAATAGCCATAGGAGAATCCAAATGGCTTACTTAGGCCTACAATAGCGTTATATATTTTTTTTCTGGTTGAGCTGCTGGTGGCTGGCCTTGCTGTAGTGCATCTACTACCATATTGTGAGGAATTTGCAGGGAGACTTGCGACCGTTGTGTTTAGCGCTTAGTGACGCACATATTCATCGCAAAGACCGACGTGGGACAATTTATTAGGGGTTGGATTGAAATTAGGCACAGTCTGCCATTTACTTTTTATTTTACGTTTATTTTTTTCATAACTCAGCGTCATCTCATCTGGCATAGCAGTGTGCTTTCATAGTTGGCTAGAAAATAGCCATAGCAATAGGATAGCATCGTTTGGTTTTAAAAACTAAAAACCACAAAAAAAAAAAAAAAAAACACAAAAAAAAATAAAAAAAAAATTAAAGTTATAACTTTCATTTTCAAAATGTTTAACCCGAGGGCTAGGGGTAGAGGACGAGGGCAGGGACGTGGGCGTCCAACTACTGCAGGGGTCAGAGGCCGTGGTCCTGGGCGGGGTGAGACACCACCTGCTGATGATGGAGCAGGGGAACGCCGCAGAGCTACACTCCCTAGGTTCATGTCTGAAGTTACTGGGACTCGTGGTAGAGCACTGTTGAGGCCAGAACAGTGCGAACAGGTGATGTCGTGGATTGCCGACAATGCTTCGAGCAATTTGTCCACCAGTCAGTCTTCCACGCAGTCCACCCATGTCACCGAAATCGGCACTCCTCCAGCTCCTGCACCTCAGCCTCCTCCCCCCCAGTCTGCCCCCTCCCAGCAAAATTTGGCATTTGAACCGGCATACTCTGAGGAACTGTTTTCTGGACCCTTCCTACAGTCACAAACCACTTGTCCGGTTGCTGCTGAGCAATTTTCCGATGCCCAGGTTTTCCACCAGTCGCAGTCTGTGGGTGATGATGACCTTCTTGACATAGTGGAAGAAGTGTGTAAAGAGGTGTCTGACGATGAGGAGACATGGTTGTCAGACAGTGGTGAAGTTGTTGTCAGGGCAGGAAGTCCGAGGGGGGAGCAGACTGAGGGATCGGAGGATGATGAGGTGACAGACCCAAGCTGGGTTGAGAGGCCGGGTGAACACAGTGCTTCTGAGACGGAGGAGAGTCCTCGACCAGAACAGGTTGGAAGAGGCAGTGGTGGGGCTAGACGGAGAGGCAGGGCCAGAGCTGGTGCATCAGCGCCAAATGTGTCACGTAGTGAAGCTCCCGTGGCGAGGGCTCCCGCGGCGAGGGCTAGATTTTCAGAAGTCTGGAGGTTCTTTAAGGAAACAGCGGATGACCGACGGACTGTGGTGTGCAACCTTTGCCAAACCAGGATCAGCAGGGGTTCCACCACTACTAGCTTAACTACCACCAGTATGCGCAGGCATATGAATGCTAAACACCCCACTCAGTGGCACCAAGCCCGTTCACCTCCGGCCGTGCACACCACTGCTCCTTCCCCTGTTTCAGCTGATAGTCAGCCCCCTGCCCAGGACCCTGCCACAAAAACCCCATAGTCGCCTCCACGATCCTCCACAGCATCCACCAGCGTTCAGCTCTCCATACCCCAGACGCTGGAGCAGAAAAGGAAATATAGTGCAACCCATCCGCACGCCCAAGCCCTTAATGTCCACATCTCCAGATTGCTTAGCCTGGAGATGCTGCCCTATAGGCTAGTAGAGACTGAGGCCTTTCGCAACCTCATGGCGGCGGCCGCCCCTCGGTATTCGGTCCCCAGCCGCCACTACTTTTCCCGATGTGCCGTCCCAGCCCTGCACCAGCACGTGTCAGACAACATCATCCGTGCCCTGACCAACGCCGTTTCTGACAAGGTCCACCTGACCACGGACACGTGGACGAGTGCTGCCGAGCAGGGCCACTATATATCGCTGACGGCACATTGGGTTAACTTGGTGGAGGCTGGGACTGAGTCTGACCCTGCGGCTGGTCATATACTGCCGACGCGGAGGATTGCGGGGCCTACCTCGGTCCAGGTCTTTCAGGCCTACTATGCCTCCTCCTCCCACCCCTCCTCCACCTCCTCCTCCGAACTACCATCCGTGGGCATTTTGCTATCAGTCGCTAGCTCTAGGCACAGCAGCAGTGCCGTCGCTAAGCGACAGCAGGCGGTGCTCAAACTGCTGAGCCTAGGCGATAAAAGGCACACCGCCCAAGAACTATTACAGGGCATCACGGCGCAGACTGATCTGTGGTTGGCACCGCTGAACCTAAAGCCAGGCATGGTTGTGTGTGACAACGGCCATAACCTGGTGGCGGCTCTGCAACTCGGCAGACTGACACATGCGCCATGCCTGGCCCATGTGTTAAATCTGATAGTTCAGCGTTTCCTCAAGACATACCCCAATCTGTCTGATTTGCTCACGAAGGTGCGCCGCATCTGTGCGCATTTCAGGAAGTCCAGCACAGATTCTGCCACTCTCAGGGCAGCGCAGCGCCGCCTCCAACTGCCCGCTCACCGACTGTTGTGCGACGTGCCCACGAGGTGGAATTCAACATTAACCATGTTATCCAGAGTTTACCTGCAGCGCAGAGCGATTGTAGACTGCCAGATGTCAACTTCCACCAGAACTGGTAGTCAGGTCAGTCAGCTTCCTCAAGTCTACAATGTGGAGTGGACGTCGATGTCTGATATCTGTCAGGTGCTGAGTAACTTCGAGGAGTCAACACAGATGGTCAGTGGCGATGCCGCCATCATCAGCCTCACCATCCCGCTGCTTGGCCTGTTGAAAAACTCTCTGATCAGCATGAAGTCGGAAGCTTTGCGCTCGTCACAAGAGACGGGGGAAGAAGATTCCCTTGTTGATAGCCAAAGCACCCTCAGGTCTGTTTCTCAGCGCATATCGGTGGAGGAGGATGAGGAGGAAGAGGAGGAGAATGTTGGCGAGACACAAGAGGGGACCATTGTTCAGTCCTTCACTGTTCAGCGTGTATGGGCAGAAGAAGAGGAGTTGGAGGAGGAGGAAATGGGCAGTCAGGCCAGTGAGGGGAGTGAATTCTTGCGCGTTGGGACTCTGGCGCATATGGCAGATTTCATGCTAGGCTGCCTATCCCGTGACCCTCGCGTTCAAAGAATTTATTCCAGCACCGAATACTGGGTATTCACTCTCCTGGACCCACGGTACAAGCAAAATCTTTCCACTCTCATCCCTGGAGAGGAAAGGAGTGTGAGAATGCATGAATACCAGCAGGCCCTAGTGCACAAGCTGAAACAGTATTTCCCTTCTGACAGCGCTAGCGGCAGAGTGCGTAGTTCTGCGGGACAAGTAGTGAGGGAGAGTAGGCGAGCAGGCAGCTTGTCCAGCACTGGCAAGGGTACGCTTTACAAGGCTTTTGCCAGCTTTATGTCACCCCAGCAAGACACTGTCACCTGTCCCCAGTCTCGGCAGAGTAGGGCTGATCTTTACAGAAAGATGGTGAGGGAGTACGTAGCTGACCATACCATCGTCCTAAATGATCACACAGCTCCCTACAACTACTGGGTTTCAAAGCTGGACATGTGGCACGAACTGGCGCTGTACGCCTTGGAGGTTCTTGCCTGCCCTGCCGCTAGCGTCTTGTCCGAGCGGGTTTTCAGTGCAGCTGGTGGCATCATCACCGATAAGCGTACATGCCTGTCGACTGACAGCGCTGACAGGCTGACGCTTATTAAGATGAATAAAGCCTGGATTTCTCATAATTTCCAATCTCCACCAGGTGAAGGAAGCTCAACCTGAATTATTTATGCACTCCTCCTCCTCATTTTCCTCCTTCTCCTCCTCTTTGTACACTAAAGCAGAGGAAACTGGCTATTTTTTGACAGGGCCCACTGGCTCTAGCTATAGTACTTTATGCATTTAATTTTTCTGGAGGGCCACCTACCCGGTCCTCTGTTTTAAACAATTTTTGGGACTGCCACATACAGGCACTCAATCTATTCAATTTTTCTGGAGGGCCACCTACCTGCTCCTCTGGTTTGAAAACTTTTTTGGACTGCCACATACAGGCACTCAATCTATTTCATTTTTCTGGAGGGCCACCTACCTGCTCCTCTGGTTTGAAAACTTTTTTGGACTGCCACATACAGGCACTATCCAAATTAAATTGTCTCCATAGCAGCCTCCACACGTTGTCTCCATTGCTACCTCCAAAAGTCGTCCATATAGCTGCCTCCATACATCGTCCCCTTATCAAACGAGGTGTGTCAGGCAGAAATTTGGGTTTTTTTCATGGATTCCACATTAAAGTTGTTAACTTTGTCGCCACCCTGCTGTGTTATCCACAAAATATACTGGCAAACTTTTATGATTAACCGATATTATTTCAGCGCTTCTTGCGCATCTGTTGATTACACTGCTGTGTAATCCACAAAATATACTGCCAAACTTTTACCATTTACGGATATTATTTCAGCGCTTCTTGCGCATCTGTTTACATTCCCCTCACCCGCCATATCCCAAACTTATAAGAACGCTACTACACTTAACTTGGTGGAGGCTGGGACCGAGTCTGACCCTGGGGCTGGTCATATACTGCCGACGCCGAGGATTGCGGGGCCTACCTCGGTCCAGGTCTCAATGGCCTACTATACCTCCTCCTCCTCCCACCCCTCCTCCACCTCCTCCTCCTCCGAATTACCATCCGTGGGCATGGCGTCATCAGTCGGTAGCTCTAGGCACAGCAGCAGTGCCGTCGCTAAGCGACAGCAGGCGGTGCTCAAACTGCTGAGCCTAGGCGATAAAAGGCACACCGCCCAAGAGTTATTACAGGGCATTCCACATCAAACTTGTTAACTTTGTCGCCACCCTGCTGTGTAATCCACAAAATATACTGGCAAACTTTTATCATTTACCGATATTATTTCAGCGCTTCTTGCGCATCTGTTTACATTCCCCTCACCCGCCATATCCCAAACTTATAAGAATGCTACTACACTTGATCTTATACAAAAGGTTCTTAGAAGTGCTGTTTGGGGAGTAGCCTAGAGACAGGGGCTTGGATTGGCGAAAGCTCGCCTGGCAACGGAGCGCCAGCTCCATCCCAAGATCCAACTAACATAGTTTTAACTGCAGCACCTTTAATCTACTACTAGTTCACTGCCTCCATACATGGTCCCCTTATCAAACGAGCTGTGTCAGGCAGAATTTTCAGGTGTTTCACCACATACATAGTGGAACTCGGCGCGTCTGTCGCCGCCATGCTGGAGACCTGCAGTTGCAATCATAGAAGCGCAATATGGATGCCCCATACTGTCGCTCTTAATCATGGAAGTCCTCTCCATGGCTGCCTCCAAATGTCGTCCCCTTATCAAACGAGCTGTGTCAGGCTCATTTTTCAGGTGTTTCTACAGATACATTATGGAACTTGGTCACTATGTCGCCACCATGCTGTGTTATCGACTAAATATACCGTCAACCTTTTGTTCACAGAGGAAATAATTTCAGCGCTTCTTGCTCACCTCCTTTGGTTCCTCTGCCACCCATTGGTTTGAAGCCTGAGTCCATTTAGGGTATGTCGCAATGCCACTCTCTAGCCTGCCGCTGCTGCCGCTGCCTCTGCATGCCATCCCCTATAGTGTCAGGGTCAATTATTGGATGTTTTAGATGCTATCTAGCTTCATTCTGTCACTCTGTCATGGCCATGCTGTTGCCCATAATTTTGGCATAATGGTGCGTTTAAGCAGCCTCAGAGGCATCCATGCATGCTGCCCCTGCTGTTTCCTGTCCATTTCCGTGGTGTTTCCATCCTTTTCTGAGGTTTCCAGGTGTTTGGCCAAGCTTCCCTGTGCAGAGCCTTGGTCCCCTTTAAAAATACTCGAGTCTCCCATTGACTTCAATGGGGCTCGTTATTCGAGACGAGCACTCGAGCATCGGGAAAAGTTCGTCTCGAATAACGAGTACCCGAGCATTTTAGTGCTCGCTCATCTCTAATCAATATAAAACATTTGAAATCTTTTTTTAAAATTTTGTTTAAATTGGCTTAGTGTTCTGTTTCTAGGTGTTAAATATTTTATAGCCAATTGCATGATATGACTGTTTATAGAAGGGAGTCCTGACAACGTCTAGTATGTCATGAACGAACTGTAAGATCCCCTTAATGTATGTAGCCACATATTGAGCCCCTAGCTACGCCTCTGATAAGAAACCACGGGTGCTATATATTTAGGATTATAGAAAGTAGGTCTGGTGTCAACAGTCAGATACTGAGAAATTTGTATATTGGTAGACAAGGAGATAGGGTGAAATTGCAGTTTCAGAATTATTCTCTCTTCTAGACCTACTTTAGTGCATTTGCTTTTTGCTTCTCTACACACTTCCATATTTCATTCTGAGTTATATGTGTTTATTACACAGGTATTCATGTGACAAATAGAGATGAGTGAGCACTAAAATGCTCGAGTGCTCGTAGCTCGAGTCAAACTTTTTCTGATGCTCGAGTGCTCGTTTCAAATAACGAACCCCATTCAAGTCAATGGGAGACTCGAGCATTTTTCACGGGGACCAAGGGTCTGCACAGGGAAGCTTGGCCAAACAGGAAACAGCAGTGGCAGCATGCATGGATGCCTCTGAGGCTGCTTAATTATGCCAAAATTATGGGCAACAGCATGGCGATGACAGAGTGACCGAGTGAGGTGAGATAGCACCCAATAATTGGCCCTGATGCTATAGGGGACGGCATGCGGAGGCAGCGGCAGGTTTTTTTTTTGGTTTTATAATTTTTTAGAATATATTGATTTTTAAACTTTACTTGAAGATAATGTACTTATTTTATGTGACATTGACATGTAACATGAGAGGATTTGCTTGAATTCAAGAAGAGAATAAAATAATTCAATCCAGCATACTTTTTAGTTTGGAGGCAGCTATCGAGACGACATGTGGAGGCTGCTATGGAGACAACGTGTGGAGGCTGCTATGGAGACAGCGTGTGGAGGCTGCTATAAATAGTAGCAGGCAGACTAAGCTAGATAAAATTGCATTTGCACTACTGACAGCACACAAAAGGATTTTGTGCGGTGACTTTCACTTTCACTTTTGAAAAAAGCAAGTCTCCCTGCAAATTCGTCACAATATGGTAGTAGCTGCACTACTAGTGCCAGCAAGCCCAGCCACAAGCAAATAAAAAAAATAAATAACGCTATTGTAGCCATAACAAGGGCTGTTGGGTTCTTGTAGAATCACTGCTGCCTAACACTAATCTAGTAGAACACCCTAACGCTATCCATGACCAGCAGCAGTTCTATCCATAACGACATCCAGGCAGAGAATGATCCGAGCACCACGGCAGTGGCTAGTCTATTCCAGGGTCACCTGATCAGGCCAGCCAACCACTGCTATCGACGTGTAAGGGTATCATGTCATGCTGGGTGAAGTGCAGAGTCTGCTGGCTTGTGATTGGCTCTGTTTCTGGCCGCCAAAAATCAAATGGCGGGAGATGCCATTTTCTCGAGCTGGCAAAATATTTGTCCGAGCAACGAGCAGTTGTGAGTACGCTAATGCTTGAACGAGTATGTTCGCTCATCTCTAGTGGCAAACTATTTGCCATGGTACTAACTTTAGCTCCGGTTTCTTCAATTGGGAAATTTTAGTCCATCCAAAGAAAGCTTTTTAAAGAACATTTTCAAAGCACAAGTACTACGTTATTGATTTTCTTTTAAGTAAAATGCATTCATCTCTGCACTATCCAAACCATTGGTAAGAGCCCTCGCATAATGCTTATATTAAATGTAGAGAATGTTGTGCACCTCCAATAAGCAACTTTGGTTTGATCGCAAATGAATCAAGACTACACCATTTTACTCAAGCAGGTTCGTCAGCTACAAAGCATAAGGGTTTATGTTATTTTGTTTTTATAGTGCTGTTTACTAAAGTAGAAAAAGAACCTAGCTCATTGAAACATTGGATGCTTCTCAATTCCCCATTAAAATGATCAATCACATTTGCACAGTGCTACTATGTGTTCTCTTCCAATGTTTATAGCACATTACATTTTTAATTATTTCAGTCTATCAACATTTGCAAGTGTCTAAGGATTACGTCTACTGTTTTTATATAAAAAGACAGTTTGTTCTGTATTCTAGCGCGCTTAGATCAAAGATATTCATCACACAAAGCACCTCAAAGAAGTTGAATAACCCAAAAAAATCCCAGCTGGTGGCAATATCAGTGTCGTTCAGAAAAAAAGTAGGATAAAAGAAAGACAGATGGTTAAGGCAGTGCCTTCCCTACGTGATCTTCGTTCACCAATGCTTTTGATGAAAAGAATGAAATAGAAAAAAAACTGTGCAAATTACTTTTCAGTGGACCTAATAAAATCTGCCACCGGTTTTATAATTTGGGCTGCTCATCTCATGAAACTTTAATCCAACCATAATATCAATCAATCATAATGTAAGATAAGAATTCAGTGACCAGATAATGAAAGAGTACGAGTTCTATATTATCTGTACCAACAGATGTGAACAGCACTTCTACTGATTACAGCTAAATGGAGAAAAAATATTTTTTCTTTCATCCAAAACACCATAAAATGTAAATCTTACACTGGCCAAAGCTTTCAAATATTCATGTGTTTACAAGGCATTGCAACAAATGATATCTGTATTAATGCCAGTCTCTAAAACTTTGAGGCTCTCACATAATAGTTCAATGTAGGCAAAATACACTCACCGGCCACTATATTAGGTACACCATGCTAGTAACGGGTTGGACCCCCTTTTGCCTTCAGAACTGCCTCAATTCTACGTGGCATGGATTCAACAAGGTGCTGGAAGCATTCCTCAGAGATTTTGGTTCATATTGACATGATGGCATCACACAGTTGCCGCAGATTTGTCGGCTGCACATCCATGATGCGAATCTCCCGTTCCACCACATCCCAAAGATGCTCTATTGGATTGGGATCTGGTGACTGTGGAGGCCATTTGAATACAGTGAACTCATTGTCATGTTCAAGAAACCAGTCTGAGATGATTCCAGCTTTATGACATGGCGCATTATCCTGCTGAAAGTAGCCATTAGATGTTGGGTACATTGTGGTCATAAAGGGATGGACATGGTCAGCAACAATACTTAGATAGGTTGTGGCGTTGCAACGATGCTCAATTGGTACCAAGGGGCCCAAAGAGTGCCAAGAAAATATTCCCCACACCATGACACCACCACCACCAGCCTGAACCGTTGATATAAGGCAGGATGGATCCATGCTTTCATGTTGTTGAAGCCAAATTCTGACCCTGTCGCAGCAGAAATCGAGACTCATCAGACCAGGCAACGTTTTTCCAATCTTCTACTGTCCAATTTCGATGAGCTTGTGCAAATTGTAGCCTCAGTTTCCTGTTCTTAGCTGAAAGGAGTGGCACCCGGTGTGGTTTTCTGCTGCTGTAGCCCATCTGCCTCAAAGTTCGACGTACTGTGCGTTCAGAGATGCTCTTCTGCCTACCTTGGTTGTAACGGGTGGCGATTTGAGTCACTGTTGCCTTTCTATCAGCTCGAACCAGTCTGCCCATTTTCCTCTGACCTCTGGCATCAACAAGGCATTTCCGTCCACAGAATTGCCGCTCACTGGATGTTTTTTCTTTTTTGGACCATTCTCTGTAAACCCTAGAGATGGTTGTGCATGAAAATCCCAGTAGATCAGCAATTTCTGAAATACTCAGACCAGCCATTCTGGCACCAACAACCATGCCACGTTCAAAGGCACTCAAATAACCTTTCTTCCCCATACTGATGCTCGGTTTGAACTGCAGGAGATTGTCTTGACCATGTCTACATGCCTAAATGCACTGAGTTGCCGCCATGTGATTGGCAGATTAGAAATTAAGTGTTAACGAGCAGTTGGACAGGTGTACCTAATAAAGTGGCCGGTGAGTGTATACATACACACACACACACATATATATACATATATATATATATATACATATATATATACAGTTAGAGAAATATTTGGACAGTGACACAATTTTCGTGAGTTGGGCTCTGCATGCCACCACATTGATTTGAAATAAAACCTCTACAACAGAATTCAAGTGCAGATTGTAACGTTTAATTTGAAGGGTTGAACAAAAATATCTGATAGAAAATGTAATGCAATACACGTGGAATGGGAGATCTCGTCAGTCACGGCGCTGCGATATCCAGAAGCCACTCGCAACCTATAGGTAGACTTTTAACTGTTTTTATTGAATCACTACGCGTTTCGGCCCAGGTCCGGAGCCTTCCTCAGGTGTAAAAAACATATTTTTTATAAACATGTTATGTTTTTTACACCTGAGGAAGGCTCCGGACCGGGGCCGAAACGCGTAGTGATTCAATAAAAACAGTTAAAAGTCTACCTATAGTTTGCGAATGGCTTCTGGATATCGCAGCGCCATGACTGACGAGATCTCCCATTCCACGTGTATTGCATTGCATCGGCTTGTTGGTCCATCTTCCTGGGAGAACGGACCATCACCTGAATCTCGTGGCTGTCAGCGCCTCCCGATGCCCGAAAACAACATCTAAGAGCATAACTGCTCGTTGATACGCTCAGACTCTTCCTAACACCAGGTGAGAGTCATCATCTTTTTTCCTATCACTGTCACATCAAAGAAACACGAGTCTTTTTGCGCTTTTGTCTCTTCTCTGTTCTTTGATCCTCCAACCCCCTCCAAGAGGAAACACTCGGACCCAGCATCTACCCGTTGATAGAAAATGTAGGAATTGTACACATTTCTTTACAAACACTCCACATTTTAGGAGCTCAAAAGTAATTGGACAAATAAACATAACCCAAACAACATTTTTTTTATTTTCAATATTTTGTTGCGAATCCTTTGGAGGCAATCACTGCCTTAAGTCTGGAACCCATGGACATCACCAAACGCTGGGTTTCCTCCTTCTTAATGCTTTGCCAGGCCTTTACAGCCGCAGCCTTCAGGTCTTGCTTGTTTGTGGGTCTTTCTGTCTTAACTCTGGATTTGAGCAAGTGAAATGCATGCTCAATTGGGTTAAGATCTGGTGATTGACTTGGCCATTGCAGAATGTTCCACTTTTTTGCACTCATGAACTCCTGGGTAGCTTTGGCTGTATGATTGGGGTCATTGTCCATCTGTACTATGAAGCGCCGTCCGAACAACTTTGCAGCATTTGGGTGAATCTGGGCTGAAAGTATATCCCGGTACACTTCAGAATTCCTCCGGCTACTCTTGTCTGCTGTTATGTCATCAATAAACACAAGTGACCCAGTGCCATTGAAAGCTATGCATGCCCATGCCATCACGTTGCCTCCACCATGTTTTACAGAGGATGTGGTGTGCCTTGGATCATGTGCCATTTCCTTTCTTCTCCAAACTTTCTTCCCATCATTCTGGTACAGGTTGATCTTTGTCTCATCTGTCCATAGAATACATTTCCAGAACTGAGCTGGCTTCTTGAGGTGTTTTTCAGCAAATTTAACTCTTGCCTGTCTGTTTTTGGAATTGATGAATGGTTTGCATCTAGATGTGAACCCTTTGTACTTACTTTCATGGAGTCTTCTCTTTACTGTTGACATAGAGACAGATACACCTACTTCACTGAGAGTGTTCTGGATTTCAGTTGATGTTGTGAATGGGTTCTTCTTCACCAAAGAAAGTATGCTGCGATCATCCACCACTGTTGTCATCCGTGGACGCCCAGGCCTTTTTGAGTTCCCAAGCTGACCAGTCAATTCCTTTTTTCTCAGAATGTACCCGACTGTTGATTTTGCTACTCCAAGCATGTCTGCTATCTCTCTGATGGATTTTTTCTTTTTTTTCAGCCTCAGGATGTTCTGCTTCACCTCAATTGAGAGATCCTTTGACCGCATGTTGTCTGGTCACAGCAACAGCTTCCAAATGTAAAACCACACACCTGGAATCAACCCCAGACCTTTTAACTACACGAGGGAGACGCCTTCAGAGTTAATTGCAGCCCTTAGAGTCCATTGTCCAATTACTTTTGGTCCCTTGAAAAAGAGGAGGCTATGCATTACAGAGCTATGATTCCTAAACCCTTTCTCCGATTTGGGTGGGGAAACTCTCATATTGCAGCTGAGAGTGTGCACTTTCAGCCCATATTATATATATATAATTGTATTTCTGAATATGTTTTTGTAAACAGCTAAAATAACAAAACTTGTGTCACTGTCCAAATATTTCTGGCCCTAACTGTGTATATATATATATACATATATATATATATGTATATATATATATACCGTATTTTTCGGACTATAAGATGCTTCTTACTATAGGACGCACCCCAGATTTAGGCTTCCAGAAAAGGAAAAATATATTTTACACCAATTAAAATATCCTTGTTGGCCGCACTAAAGCACAGCAGACTTCTACATCCATACATTTACACACACAGCACTGATTCATCCATACATTTACACACACAGCTCTTCATCTTCCCACACAGCTCTTCTTCATCCCTCGATCACATGTGCAGACATGTAAGCCAAACGGCAAGCTTATGTGATATCACAGCCCTACAAAAACAGGCATCCATTTGCAATCCCATCATTTCACACTGCATTGCTGTCTCTAGCATCTAGCTGCTTGTACCCAGTAGCTGATGGAGTGATTTTTGCTCCAATGCCAGGGTTTCCATTTTGGGGGATCTGTATACCCCAATTTTCAATTCTTTTTTGTTGCTAAAGTTGATATCAAGAAATCTGTGTGAAATCAATATAGTTGATTAACTAATATATCAGACAGAGAGATGGCAGGTGGAGCAGGCACAGGATGCAGCACAGTAAGGGGACGTTGCAGCAGGGGTGACTCTGTGAGGCCAGAATTGACGTTCATCTAGTGGCAGTGTATTGATGAACAACCCAAAGGTTCTCTATTGGTCCACTTCCTCCCAATTAACATTTGACAACCCCAGCCAAGAGTCCGTAAATTTGTCAGATAAAACCCTTTGTTGGTATGGCCCAGGTGCAAGTCAGAGGCCCTCACATGTCCTCAACCAGCCTCTGTCCTGTTAATTTCCCTCAGCCAGAGATCTACTAGGTGGTCTGGGCTCAGCGCCACTATACAGTGAGAACAAACTTTTTGAGGACAGTCAGCAGCTGAGTGGCAGTGAAGAAGTGGGATAGACATCTGCTGCTTCGTGCAGTAGGAGGGAAAGTAGAGATGTGGAGACTGGAATGGGAGGCTATGTTGCACTTGCAAGTAATCAGGCTGTGCATACTGAGACTGTTGAGTAGAATAGCAATGACAGGGTAACACAAATCGATGATGATGTAGCCAATCGCACTTGGGAGTCGGGTTAAGCAAGGGCTTCATCATCATCATCAGGAGAAGAGGGTGTCACCTTGCGCGTCAGGCAGCAAAGCAGTCATCAAGTCGCTACTGTGGTCATGAGTCAGCAGGGAGGCAGCAGTGCGAGGACGGGAGCCAAACAGCCATACTGTTCAGGATTCATAGCCAAAAGCAGGAGTATATACAGAACCCAGAAGACATCCAAATATTGCATTGACTGGCAATCTCTGCTTTGGATCAACCCTGTTTGTTTTTGGCTTTAGCAAGACTGATGGATTATTGACCAATTGAGAATGGACATTGACGTATGAAAAGCAGGGCAAAATGATCAGTGACGTCAATACAAAATTACGGCCGACTAGAGATGAGCGAGCACTAAAATGCTTAAGTGCTCGTTATTCAAGTCAAACTTTTTCTGATGCTCGAGTGCTCGTTTCAAATAAGGAACCCCATTGAAGTCAATAGGAGACTCAAGCATTTTTCAAGGGGACCAAGGCTCTGCACAGGGAAGCTTGGCCAAAAACTTGGAAACCTCAGAAAATGATGGAAACACCACGGAAATGGACAGGAAACAGCAGGGGCAGCATGCATGGATGCCTCTGAGGCTGCTTAATCGCACCATTATGCCAAAATTATGGACAACAGCATGGCGATGACCGAGTGAGGCGAGATAGCATATAAAACACCCAATAATTGACCCTGATACTATAGGGGACCGCACGCGGAGGCAGCGACAGGCTAGAGAGTGCCATGGCGACATACCCCAAATGGACTCAGGCTTCAAACCAATTAAAAAAATTCCTTTTGGAGAGGATAACATGTAGCACTGTATGTACTGCATGGCCTGGTTATGGCGGGAGAGAGGAACCAAAGGAGGTGAGCAAGAAGCGCTGATATTATTACCTATGTGAACAAAAGGTTGACAGTATATTTAGCCGATAACATAGCATGGCGGCGACAGAGTGACCAAGTTCCATAACGTATCTGATGAAACACCCAAAAAATGAGCCACAAACACAGCTCGTTTGCTAAGGGGACGACATGTGGAGGCAGCTATGGAGACGACTTTTGAAGGCAGCTATGGAGACGACATGTGGAGGCTGCTATGGAGACAACGCGTGGAGGCAATGGGGATGGTTATGGACCTGAGGTGAACATAAAGAGGTGAGAAAAGAGGAGTGAAAGGATAGATTTTAGAGGTAAAAGGTTAAAGTAGTAGATTAAAGTTGCTGCAGTTAAAACGATGTTAGTTGGATCTTGGGATGGAGCTGGCTGGTGGCGAGCTTTTGCCTGCCCAAGCCCCTGCCTCTCGGCTCTCCCCCACCCAAAATGGACCTGGGGGCCTGAAGCGTTGAAAAAATTATCATTTTCAAAGCAGGCGGGGGCTACAAACAGCATTTCTAAAAACGTTTTGTGTAAGATCAAGTGTAGTACTATTCTTATAAGTATTTGGCCTGGTTATGGCGGGAGAGGAACGTAAAGAGATGCGCAAGTAGCACTGAAATGATATCGGTCAATGATAAAAGTTTGGCGGTATATTTTGTGGACAACACAGCAGGGTGGCGACAAAGTTAACAAGTTTGATGTGGAAGCCGTTAAAACAACCAAAAATTTTGCCGGACACAGCTTGTTTGGGGATGATGTATGGAGGTAGCTATGGGACGATGTGCGGAGGTAGCAATGGAGACAACGTCTGGAGGCAGCAATGGAGACAACGTATGGAGGCTGCCATAAAGATGACATGTACAGGCTGCTATGGAGACAATTAAACTTGGATAGTGCCTGTATGTGTCAGTCCAAAAAAGTTTTCAAAACAGAGGACCGGGTAGGTGGCCCTCTAGAAAAATTAAATAGATATAGTACTATAGCTAGAGCCAGTTGGCCCCGGCAAAAAATAGCCAGTTGCCTCTGCTTTAGTGTACAAAGAGGAGGAGTAGGAGAAGGATGAGAATGAGGAGGAGGAGTGCATACATGAGAACTATTCAGTTTGAGCTGCTTTCACCTATTGGAGAATGGAAATCATGAGAAATCCATGCTTGATTCATCTTGATAAGCGTCAGCCTGTCAGTTGACAGGCGTGTACGCTTATCGGTGATGATGCCACCAGCTGCACTGAAAACCCGTTCTGACAACATGCTAGCGGCAGGGCAGGCAAGAACCTCCAAGGCGCACAGCGCCAGTTCGGGCCACATGTCCAGCTTTGAAACCCAGTAGTTGTAGGGAGCTGTGTGATCATTTAGGATGATGGTATGGTCAGCTTCCTACTCCCTCACCATCTTTCTGTAAAGATCAGCCCTACTCTGCCGAGACTGGGGACAGGTGACAGTGTCTTGATGGGGTGACATAAAACTGGCAAAGGCCTTGTAAAGTGTACCCCTGCCAGTGCTGGACAAGCTGCCTGCTCGCCTACTCTCCCTCGCTAAATGCCCCACAGAAGTATGCCCTCTGCGGCCAGTGGTTTTAGATGGACTGTTTCAGCTTGTGCACCAGGGCCTGCTGGTATTCATGCACTCTCACACTCCTTTCCTCTACAGGAATGAGAGTGGAAAGATTTTATTTGTACCGTGGGTCCAGGAGAGTGAATACCCAGTAATCGGTGCTGGAATAAATTCTTCGAACGCGAGGGTCACGGGATAGGCAGCCTAGCATGAAATCTGCCATATGCGCCAGAGTCCCAACGCACAAGAATTCACTCCCCTCATTGGCCTGACTCTCCATTTCCTCCTCCTCCTCCAACTCCTCTTCTTCTGCCCATACACGCTGAACAGTTAAGGACTGAGCAATGGTCCCCTCTTCTGTCTCACCAACATTCTCCTCCTCTTCCTCCTCTTCCTCCTCCTCCGAGAGACAGACCGGAGGCTATTAACAAGGGATTCTCCTTCCCCATCTCTTCAGACGAGCACAAAGCTTCCGACTTAATGCTGACCAGAGAGTTTTTCAACAGGCCAAGCAGCGGGATGGTGAGGCTGATGATGGCGGCATCGCCACTCACCATCTGTGTTGACTCCTCAAAGTTACTCAGCACCTGACAGATATCCGACATCCACGTCCTCTCCTCATTGTAGATTGAGGAAGCTGGCTGACCTGACTAGCAGTTATGGTGGAAGTTAACATCTGGCAGTCTACAATCGCTCTGCGCTGCTGGTAAACTCTGAATAACATGGTTTGTGTGGAATTCTACCTCATGGGCACGTCGCACAACAGTTGGAGGCGGCGCTGCGCTGCCCTGAGAGTGTCTAGCATCTGTGGTTGACTTTCTGAAATGCGCACAGATGCAGCGCACCTTCATGAGCAAATTAGACAGATTAGGGTATGTCTAGAGGAACAGCTGAACTATGAGATTGAACACATGGGCCAGGCATGGCACATGTGTCAGTCTGCCGAGTTGCAGAGCCGCCACCAGGTTACGGCCATTGTCACACACAACCATGCCTGGCTTCAGGTTTAGCCATGCCAGCCATAGATCGGTCTGCACCGTGATGCGTGTCCACGTGTCCGTGGTTAGGTGGACCTTGTCAGAAATGGATGATTTTGTCTGACACGTGCTGGTGCAGGGCTGGGACGGCACATCGGGAAAAGTAGTGGCAGATGGGGACCGAATACAGAGGGGTGGCCGCCGCCATGAGGTTGTGAAAGGTCTCGGTCTCTACCAGCCTATTGGGCAGCATCTCCAGGCTCAGTAATTTGCAGATGTGTACATTGAAGACTTGGGCGTGTGGGTGGGTGGAACTGTATTTCCTCTTGCGCTCCAGCGTCTGGGGTATAGACAGCTGAACGCTGCGCATGGAGACACTGGTGGACGCTGTGGAGGATTGTGGAGGCGGAGGTGAGGTTTACGAGCGGGAAGTGTTTGTTCTGGGGTCCTGGGCAGGGGGCTGACTAGCAGAGGCAGCAAATGACAAAGGGAAAAGAGCAGTGGTGTGCCCGGCCGGAGGTGAACGGCCTTGGTTCCATTGAGTGGGGTTTTAGCATTCATATGCCTGCGCATAATGGTGGTGGTTAAGCTAGCAGTGGTGGAACCCCTGCTGATCCTGGTGCATATCACAGTCCGTTGGTCATCTGCTGTTTCTTTAAAGAACCGCAAGACTTCAGAAAATCTAGCCCTCGCCACGGGAGCTTGACTACGGGAAACATATGACGCTGATGCACCAGCTCTGGCCCTGCCTCTCCGTCTGGCCCCACCACTGCCTCTTCCAACCTGTTCTGGTATAGGACTCGCCTCCATCTCACAAGCACTGTCTTCACCTGGCCTATCAACCCAGCTTGGGTCTGTCACCTTATCATCCTCCGATCTCTCAGTCTGCTTCACCCTCAGACTTCCAGCCCTGACAACAACTTTACCACTGTCTGACAACCGTGTCTCCTCATCGTCCGACACACTTCTTCCACTACGTCAACAATGTCATCATCACCCACAGACTGCCACCGTTGGAAAACCTGGGCATCGGGAAAGAGCTCAGCAGCAACCTGACAAGTGGTTTATGACTCTGGGAAGGGTCCAGAAAACAGTTCCTCGGAGTATGCCGGCTCAAATGCCAAATCGTCCTGGGAGGGGGCAGACTGGGGGGAAGGAGTTTGAGGTGGAGGAGCTGGAGGAGTGCTCACTTGGGTAACATGGGTGGACTGCGTGGAAAACTGACTGGTGGACAAATTACTTGAAGCATTGTCCGCAATCCACGACATCACTTGTTTGCACTGTTCTGGCCTCAACAGTGCTCTACCACGAGTCCCAGTAACTTGAGACATGAAGCATTCCCCTGCTCCCTCCTCAGCAGGTCATTTCTAACCCTGCCCAGGACCACGGCCTCTGACCCATGCAGAAATCAGACAGCAACCACAGAAGACGATTGTTATGGTTAGTTTCTAACCTAGACTGACAGCACACAAGAGGATTTTGTGCTGTGACTGAGTCTGTCACTTTAACTTTTGAAAAACGCTAATGTAGCGCTAACAAGGGCTGCTGGGTTCTTGGAGTATCACTCCTGTCTAACAGTAAGGTTGTTTTAGAATTACTCCTGCCTAATTCCTTCCCTGACCAGCAGCAGCTCTATCCCTAATGGCATCCAGACAAAGAATGATCCGAGCAGCACAGGCAGGGGCTAGTATATTCCAGGGTCACCAGATCAAGGCCAACCAACAACTGCTATCGACATGTAAGTGTACCACGTGATGCTGGGTGTACTGCAGAGTCTCCTGGCTAGTGATTGGCTCTGTTTCTGGCCGCCAAAAATCTAAATGCTGCAATATGCCATTTTCTCGAGCGGGCGAAATTCTATTTCGAGCACCGAGTAGTTGCGAGTATGCTAATGCTCGAACGAGCATCAAGCTTGGACGAGTATGCTCGCTTATCTCTTCTGCTGACACCCTCTGCACTCTTTGGGGGGTTTCTACATATATCCACATTGAACAGAACAGGTTCTGTCGTAATCTCTGGAATCATCTGATGTCAGTGTAAAAAAAGTGCACTCTTTGTTGTTATAGTGGGATCTTGGATCTCAGCCCAGTCCTTGTGAGCTGGCACAGGCGTTACCCTGTCAGGCTGCATTCCCGCTTCGCTTATTTGGTGTAGTTGGCCCATGTAAGTGCCCATGGAATTGAATAGTGAAGTGATTATAAGAGCAGCGGCTGTCATGTGCATGTCATACTAAAACACAGCATTGTTTGAAGACCAAACCATGCTCCCTATGCATATTTAAGCATTTCACATCGTTCTACAACACCCTACAGGCTCTCTGCCGCCAGGAAATACCTGTTTTTTTTACTTTATTCCCTATGATTCGATTCAGGTCAAATCGAATTTTGTCAGAAATTTGGCAAACTCAGCAAATTGAATTTATGAAAAATTCACCCATTTGTAGTTGAGAGTCAAGTATTTATAATAGCTGTTCATTTATAATAGCTGCTCATAGAGTTAGAGTATGTTTATATTTGTTGGTTGTGTCCAACCAAGAGATTGAATGCAATAAATCCTCTTAAAGGGGTATTCTTGTCTGGGAATTCACATCCAGATTCATTAATCTGCCATATATAAACATTTCTTCAATTAGATGTCATTAAAAAAAATTACCTGTGTGAAAATAATTTCTCATAAATGTAGTCATATGAACTCTTAGAAACAAGACTGCACAAGGGATTGCACGAAAAAACAAAAAGTTACTACATGTCCCACAGCCTTCCTGTGGTAATCATTGCAGAATCCAGGAGGTCCAGCAGGACTATATAGCGCATGTCTGGCCACCACTGCCAAAATGTAAGGTGGTCGTATCCGAGGAAGTTATCTAGTTTCTAAGGGACAACATGCCTACATTTAAGAGAAATTATCTTCACACAGGAACATTTGTTTTAATAATGATTTAAATTTAAATGTCCATTTGGGAATACCCCTTTAAAATAACAACCAATATCCTACACATCCTGTTCTTACTTTTTAAAAAGTATAATTGCTTTACAAAGCATTATGCATAACAAGGCAGGCCGTTTTAATGAAATACGAAATATGAGTGTATACTAAGTCAAGTGATAGACATATTTTCAACAGCACAATGAGCCATATATTTCAATGTACTCCTACACATGTTAATAGTTTCTATGGCCCTCTATGTGAGCAGATCCTATTATTGCCCGTGTTTGAGCCTCAGATTGTCCAATGCTGCACGAGAAAACAATGGCCCATGAAAAGCACACATACATGATCAGGAAGCCTTAGCCCGGTGCCACAAGCACTGCTCTGTCTGCGTTTGAAAACGCGGCTCCTCTTCAATCTTGCGTCTTCTTTAAAAGCCTGCAGGGCGCGGCCATGATCACTTCCAGACGGCAGGCGCATACTATGAAGTGGCGGCTGCTGAAGTCATTGGATGCTCCTGCCGGACTGGAGGTAACATGGCCACGCCCTGCAGGTTTTTAAAGAAGACGGAAGATTGAAGAGGAGCCGCGAGGAAGAAAGAAGCGGAGCCGCGGGGACACTGGGGAAGCACACCGAACATCGGGGCTGCTGGAGGGTGAGTATATATACGGTATACTTTATAACTTAGATTTTGTTTCGTTTAACACTTTATTAATAAAATGTAACACGATTAGGTGTAAATGTGTTCTCGTCCTTAATTCAGGCTACATACCTCGACAAAGAGTCTACACAACTAGCATACTTCCACCACTGATTAAAAATATCCAATACTAAAATACAAATAAACACAGAATGGGGGGAATTTATCAAGATCCAGTACATTGTGCGCCAGATCTTGAATCTCGCCTCTCTGCACATGTAGCGCTCAATGTGCTATGAGGCTCCAGCCTCTTAGTATATCGTTCACCTGGTCTTGCCCGGAGCTATAACCTTAGCTGTCAGGAATCTGATGCTGGCTATAGTTAATGCAGTCTATTCCACTACCCTACCAGCCCATTATACATTAAAGTGGCGTAGGGGTGAAACTGGCGTACAAGGCATAATAGATACCCACCAA